>NC_069502.1:389124221-389255172 GCF_027579735.1 Bombina bombina | reverse complement strand
GAGACTCCAACTGACTGCTTGGAGATTGAACGCTTGATCTTATCAAAGCGAGGGTTCTCAGATTCTGTCATTGATACTCTTGTTCAGGCCAGAAAGCCTGTAACTAGAAAAATTTACCACAAAATATGGAAAAAATATATCTGTTGGTGTGAATCTAAAGGATTGCCTTGGCACAAGGTAAAAATTCCTAAGATTCTATCCTTTCTTCAAGAAGGTTTGGAGAAAGGATTATCTGCAAGTTCCTTGAAGGGACAGATTTCTGCCTTGTCTGTGTTACTTCACAAAAAGCTGGCAGCTGTGCCAGATGTTCAAGCCTTTGTTCAGGCTCTGGTTAGAATCAAGCCTGTTTACAAACCTTTGACTCCTCCTTGGAGTCTCAATTTAGTTCTTTCAGTTCTTCAGGGGGTTCCGTTTGAACCCTTACATTCCGTTGATATTAAGTTATTATCTTGGAAAGTTTTGTTTTTGGTTGCAATTTCTTCTGCTAGAAGAGTTTCAGAATTATCTGCTCTGCAGTGTTCTCCTCCTTATCTGGTGTTCCATGCAGATAAGGTGGTTTTACGTACTAAACCTGGTTTTCTTCCGAAAGTTGTTTCTAACAAAAACATTAACCAGGAGATAGTTGTGCCTTCTTTGTGTCCGAATCCAGTTTCAAAGAAGGAACGTTTGTTGCACAATTTGGATGTTGTTCGTGCTCTAAAATTCTATTTAGATGCTACAAAGGATTTTAGACAAACATCTTCCTTGTTTGTTGTTTATTCTGGTAAAAGGAGAGGTCAAAAAGCAACTTCTACCTCTCTCTCTTTTTGGATTAAAAGCATCATCAGATTGGCTTATGAGACTGCCGGACGGCAGCCTCCTGAAAGAATCACAGCTCATTCCACTAGGGCTGTGGCTTCCACATGGGCCTTCAAGAACGAGGCTTCTGTTGATCAGATATGTAAGGCAGCGACTTGGTCTTCACTGCACACTTTTACTAAATTTTACAAGTTTGATACTTTTGCTTCTTCTGAGGCTGTTTTTGGGAGAAAGGTTTTGCAAACCGTGGTGCCTTCCATCTAGGTGACCTGATTTGCTCCCTCCCTTCATCCGTGTCCTAAAGCTTTGGTATTGGTTCCCACAAGTAAGGATGACGCCGTGGACCGGACACACCTATGTTGGAGAAAACAGAATTTATGTTTACCTGATAAATTACTTTCTCCAACGGTGTGTCCGGTCCACGGCCCGCCCTGGTTTTTTAATCAGGTCTGATAATTTATTTTCTTTAACTACAGTCACCACGGTATCATATGGTTTCTCCTATGCAAATATTCCTCCTTTACGTCGGTCGAATGACTGGGGAAGGCGGAGCCTAGGAGGGATCATGTGACCAGCTTTGCTGGGCTCTTTGCCATTTCCTGTTGGGGAAGAGAATATCCCACAAGTAAGGATGACGCCGTGGACCGGACACACCGTTGGAGAAAGTAATTTATCAGGTAAACATAAATTCTGTTTTTGGGCCAGAATTGAAAGAGATTATTTCAGACATCACTGGCGGAAGGGCCATGCCCTCCCACAGGATAGGCCTTTTAAGGCTAAGAATAAGTCCAATTTTCGTTCCTTTCGTAACGTCAGGAACGGTCCGTCTCCTAACTCTGCAGCCTCTAGACAAGACAGCATGAAGGGGTAGCCCCCGATCCGGGACCGGATCTAGTAGGGGGCAGACTCTCTCTCTTTGCTCAGGCTTGGGCAAGAGATGTTCCGGATCCCTGGGCACTAGAAATAGTCTCTCAGGGTTATCTTCTAGAATTCAAGGAATTTCCTCCAAGGGGAAGGTTCCACATGTCTCGCTTATCTTCAGACCAGATAAAGAGACAGCCATTCTTACATTGTGTAGGAGACCTGTTAAAGATGGGAGTGATACACCCAGTTCCAACAGCGGAACAAGGTCAGGGGTTTTACTCAAACCTGTTTGTAGTTCCCAAAAAAGAGGGAACTTTCAGACCAATTCTGGATTTAAAAATTCTAAACAAGTTTCTCAGAGTTCCATCGTTCAAAATGGAAACCATTCGAACAATTTTGCCCACAATCCAGGAGGGTCAATATATGACTACCGTGGATTTAAAGGATGCGTACCTACATATTCCTATCCACAAAGATCATCATCAGTTCCTAAGGTTTGCCTTTCTGGACAAACATTACCAGTTTGTGGCTCTTCCGTTCGGTTTAGCCACTGCTCCCAGAATTTTCACAAAGGTGCTAGGGTCCCTTCTGGCGGTTCTAAGACCGAGGGGCATTGCAGTGGCACCTTATCTAGACTACATTCTAATTCAAGCGTTGTCTCTTTCCAAGGCAAAGGCTCATACAGACATTGTTCTAGCCTTTCTCAGATCTCACGGGTGGAAGGTGAACGTAGAAAAGAGTTCCCTGTCTCCGTCAACAAGAGTTCCCTTTTTGGGAACAATAATAGATTCTTTAGAAATGAAGATCTTCCTGACAGAGGTCAGAAAGTCAAAGCTTATAAACGCTTGTCAAGTTCTTCACTCTATTCTGCAGCCTTCCATAGCTCAGTGAATGGAAGTAATAGGGTTGATGGTTGCAGCAATGGACATAGTTCCTTTTGCTCGAATTCATCTAAGACCATTACAACTGTGCATGCTCAATCAGTGGAATGGGGACTATGCAGACTTTTCTCCCCAGATTCAAGTAGATAAGGTAACCAGAGAATCACTCAGTTGGTGGTTGACTCAGAATCACCTGTCCCAGGGAATGAGTTTCCGCAGACCAGAGTGGATCATTGTCACGACCGACGCCAGTCTTTTAGGCTGGGGCGCGGTCTGGGACTCCCTGAAAGCTCAGGGTCTATGGTCTCGGGAGGAGTCCCTTCTTCCGATAAACATCCTGGAACTGAGAGCAATATTCAATGCGCTCCAGGCTTGGCCTCAACTAGCGAAGGCCGGATTCATAAGATTCCAGTCGGACAACATGACGACTGTAGCTTACATCAACCATCAGGGAGGAACAAAGAGTTCCTTGGCGATGGGAGAGGTATCCAAGATCATCAAATGGGCGGAAGATCACTCCTGCCACCTATCTGCAATTCACATCCCAGGAGTAGACAACTGGGAGGCGGATTATTTGAGTCGTCAGACTTTCCATCCAGGGGAGTGGGAACTCCACCCGGAGGTCTTTGCCCAGTTAACTCAATTATGGGGCATTCCAGACATGGTTCTGATGGCGTCTCGGCAGAACTTCAAGGTTCCTTGCTACGGGTCCAGATCCAGGGATCCCAAGGTGACTCTAGTGGATGCATTAGTGGCGCCTTGGTCGTTCAACCTAGCTTATGTGTTTCCACCGTTTCCTCTCCTTCCCAGGCTGGTAGCCAGGATCAAACAGGAGAAGGCCTCGGTGATTCTGATAGCTCCTGCGTGGCCACGCAGGACTTGGTATGCAGACCTGGTGAATATGTCATCAGCTCCACCATGGAAGCTACCTTTGAGACAGGATCTTCTAGTACAAGGTCCATTCGAACATCCAAATCTAGTTTCTCTGCAGCTGACTTCTTGGAAATTGAACGCTTGATTTTATCCAAGCGTGGGTTTTCAAATTCAGTGATAGATACTCTGGTTCAAGCCAGAAAACCTGTTACTAGAAAGATTTACCATAAAATATGGAAAAAATATATTTGTTGGTGTGAATCCAAGGGATTCTCCTGGAGTAAGATTAAAATTCCAAAGATTCTTTCCTTTCTCCAAGAGGGTTTGGATAAAGGGTTGTCAGCGAGTTCTCTAAAAGGACAGATTTCTGCTTTATCTGTTTTATTACACAAACGCCTGGCAGCTGTGCCTGATGTACAAGCTGAGAAAACAGAATTTATGCTTACCTGATAAATTTCTTTCTCCAACGGTGTGTCCGGTCCACGGCCCGCCCTGGTTTTTTAATCAGGTTTAAAAAATTTCTTTCTCTATACACTACAGTCACCACGGCACCCTATAGTTTCTCCTTTTTTTTCTCCTAACCGTCGGTCGAATGACTGGGGGGCGGAGCCTGAGGAGGGGCTATATGGGCAGCTTTTGCTGTGCTCTTTGCCATTTCCTGTTGGGGAAGAGAATATTCCCACAAGTAAGGATGACGCCGTGGACCGGACACACCGTTGGAGAAAGAAATTTATCAGGTAAGCATAAATTCTGTTTTCTTCTGCTCGTAGAGTGTCCGAGCTCTCGGCGTTGCAATGCGCTTCCCCTTATCCAATTTTTCATGCAGATAAGGTTGTCTTGCGTACCAAGTTGGGTTTTCTTCCTAAGGTAGTTTCGACCGAAACATTAACCAGGAGATTGTTGTACCTTCGTTGTACCCGAATCCTTCTTCTCAGAAGGAGCGTCTCTTGCACAATCTTGATGTTGTTCGTGCCTTGAAGTTTTATTTATAGGCGACAAAGGATTTTCGTCAGTCTTCCTCTTTATTTGTTGTTTTCTCAGGGAAACAAAGGGGTCAAAAGGCGACCGCTACTTCGCTTTCTTTCTGGTTGAGGAGTATCATTCGCTTTGCTTATAAACCGCTAGGAAGCAGCCTCCTGAGAGGATTACGGCTCATTCTACTAGAGCTGTGGCTTCTTCATGGGCATTCAAGAATGAAGCGACTGTTGAACAGATTTGTAAAGCTGCTACTTGGTCCTCTCTTCACACTTTTTCTAAATTCTACAAATTTGATACTTTTGTCTCAGCTGAGGTGGCTTTTGGGAGAAAGGTTCTTCAAGCAGTGGTGCCTTCTGTTTAGGTATCCTGTCTTGTCCCTCCCGTATCATCTGTGTCCTCTAAGCTTGGGTATTGTATCCCATAAGTAATGAAGATGATCTGTGGACTCGTCATGTCCTTAAGAGGAAAAGAAAATGTATTCTTACCTGATAAATTTGTTTCCTCTTGGACATGACGAGTCCACGGCCCGCCCTGTCTGTTTAGACAGGATGTTATTTTTCTAAACTTCAGACACCTCTGCACCTTTGGTTTTTCCTTTCTCTTCCTAACTTCGGTCGATGACTGGGTTGGAGGGGATGGGAGGGACTATTTAACAGCTTTGCTGTAGGTGCTCTTTGCCGCCTCCTGCAGGCAGGAGGAGAATATCCCATAAGTAATGAAGATGATCCGTGGACTCGTCATGTCCAAGAGGAAACAAATTTATCGGGTAAGAATAAATTTTCTTTTTCCAGTTCTGCTATAATGGACAAAATGAGTGCGAAGTCTAAATTGCTGCAATTTTATTTTTATTTGTGTAGCCTAATTGCAGTGATGCATAGAAATAGTTATTCTGTAATATTGCATAATCCTTTGAATGGAAGTGACAGTGTGGTAGAGTTCCATAGGCTTTCTTGTGAAGTCTTAGTGTGCTCTACTTATGCATACGCCAAGTATAGGGAAATCTCAGTGTGTGCACAAAATTCATCATTTAATACAGTCTAATATTCTTGTGCTAATTTTTATTTATTTTTTAAATTTAGGTCTCTGTAGTGGTGCAGAATTTAAGTCTACTAAACACTGATATATTTATTTTAGCTTTATCGGATACTTACTACTGCATATCTCTCAATGTTTCCCAAAGGCTTTCTGAGACGAGGAAGTGAGGGGGACTAGTGGGCGGTGCAGATGTGACAGGAGGGACAGGGCTACAGGCCTGCCATGGGTTGGACCAGGTATATCATGGGCAGGGGATGGCTGGAAAAACTATTAGGAAAGTTGGCACTGCAAAAAAAACTTTATTGTATGGCAATATTAATAGAAATATGTAGTGTGGAGCAGGTAATCTATCCCTGTGCCGCTTAACTATGAAAAACAGAGGAAACCAGGGAAAGAGCAAATGAGGTTTAAGGTGCACGATCCACGTCTAAAACATGACTTCTATTATTGAATTAAATAAAATCCCAGCAAGTGGCAGAAATCCATTTAAAAGTGATCTACATCTTAGCTGACAATATATAATTAAAGTAACTTCATGAAAAGGAGGTAAATCGCCACTGCAGCCACAGGAGTATGAACACTATAAAATGGAAGTGCCTCCACTTTCCTGGCTAATAGCTGGATACATGTGGACATTCTAGACTTGTATAGTTCACCTTTTAACCATTTCCTCTTTCCCTTGATTCCTCTCTTTATCAAGGTATGATAGAGCCAGGGTGTATTGTGGGTGAAGCCTGCATAGTCTATAGAAACAGGAACATTTGCTCTAAAAGGGAAAGCTGCAGGAGGGACAACAGGCAGCACTCACAACCTGTACAAATAATACAATATATGGGACGGTTGAGAGGTATGCATCTGCCTAGAAATGGGTAATAACCCAACAATTTGCTTGCCACGGACAGGGGTGTCACCGCTACACCAGTACACCTCTGCCCGTGAGACTCTTAAAAGGGTAACAAGGGGTTAATTGCTCCCTAACCCACTATCCCCTAGACCAGTTGTATACTTTATTCCCAAAACACTATAACCAGTACCAATAGTGTACTATGCAGGGTTAAACAAACTGGACAGTCTATTTACTCATTGCAGTGCTAAACGTCAGCCTTTGCCTCCAGTTTTGCAACGCACAGAACTACTTGTCCAGCTGTGACAGTGGGAAGAGTGCAGACATGAAAGGGTTAACAGTGCAGGGCTTCCAGCTACATTGTCCCAATTCCTTTAGGGCTTACGAGCCCCCCCCAAATTAACCCCCCAAATCCTACCTACACCACCTGAAAAATCAATGTTCACAAATATTTACCTCTTTCCACAAGCAGCTTGCCAAGCTGTGATAACAGGGAGAGTGTGGGCATTAAATTTTAAAAAAAAAGTGGTCACCGTGCATAAACAATGAAAAAAATCTCAGGCTGATCCTGTTATGTCTGTTTAAACTTGACATTGGTCCTAGGGAAACAGACCAGCACCCCATAAATATTGACTTGTGTTAAATTCAGAGACTAGGGGACCAAGGACTTGGCTTTAAAGCTAAGATAAGATACCTCATTGTGATAACACAAATCAAAGTTGCACCATTTGGTTATATTCACATGAAGTTGTATTAATACCTTAAAGGTTTGTAGGAATATATTCTGCACTTTGCATTACACAATAAATTCTGAATTTACATGAAGTTGTATTACCCCTTACAAGCAAATAGAAAAAATTATGACTTTGCATGAAATTGCTGATCAGCTCGTAGATATGTGATTTCCCTCTAAACCAGTAGAATGCAACAGTCGTTATCTATGGGTCTGCCCTTACAGATATGTGATTTCCATCTCTTCAAGTATAATACAACAATGCTGTCTGTGCTTTTAGAGAGATGTGATTTCCCTCTTAACAGGACTTGTGTGCTACTGGATATCTGCTGGCCAGAGACGTTTGATAGATCCTGACCAATCTTCTGTGCACACCTGTGTTTAGTACACCCAGTGGTAATTGCTTTTCCTTCCTATCCAGGCAATTATTAAGTAAAATCTCACGATGGTTCAGTTGTTGACATTGTGTCATTTTACAGATATCCTTTATCCTGTTTTATCTATCTCCATACTGTCATAACAGTCTGATATTTTGCTGCCATAATCATTTCAAGGGTTACAATTATTAATACCACTGGAAGGTTCAAGACCAAGGAGGAGGGGGGGGGGATAGAGGAGCTTCCTGGGGCTGTCACCTTGTGGCTTGCAGATCTAACACAATACTGTAAAAGTGCAGAACTTATTTTACGCAGTAACTGTTCTCTTATGTCTAGCTTTGGCTGTGATGGATGGGTTGCCTTTCAGTATAGTTATGTACCTTTGATCTGCACATAAGGGTTCCCTTGAGCCTCTACGCCAATAAATGGACTATTACCTCAGTTATCACCCAACTATTAGCCCTTATATAAGGGCTTTATTTTTAAGAGAAGCTTAGGCTCTTGAGGTGCTCTAGGCCTTTGTGACGATGTGTGTGGACATATATGTATGTATATGTGTGTGTGTATATGTGTATATGTGTGTATATATATATATATATATATATATATATATATATATATATATATATATATATATATATATATACTTACTAGTGGGTTTTTGTTTTCTTCCTTCCTAAGACAGGAAGAGTCCACGGCTTCATTCCTTACTGTTGGGAAATACAACGCCTGGCCACCAGTAGGAGGCAAAGACATCCCATCCAAAGGCTTAACTATCCCTCCCACTTCCTCATTACCCCAGTCATTCTTTGCCTTTTGTCATGTTAGGAGATGGCAGAGAAGTGTCAGAAGATTCAGAGAGTCTTGACAAAGGGTATCTGCCCTTCGAGATGGGACTGGAGTTTTAAGTAGTCATGTCAACCTCTCAGTGAGAGTATTGATGAAAGTTAGAGTCTGGAGATGCAGGGAAAGTTTTTTTTTTTTTTTTTTTTTTTTTTTTTTTTCTGCAAAACCATCCAGACTACTGCTAACAGCTCCTAAGCAATCAGTGTTGACGAGTTTCACTGCCTGCTTTCTCTCACTCAAGTCCATGTCAGGAGCGCTGCTATGAGACTCTCACACTTGAGAGGCTGTGTTCTGTTCCACAGCATGGATCCTGGAGATAAGATTGTTTCAATTTTTACTCATAAAACGCTATAACAGGGTCACAGTGTCGCTCCTTTATACCTTGTTGGGATTCAGGGTTAATATCCTCTGAAGGAGGTTTATTGAACAGTTTGGGTTAATTAATCAGTGTATTAATTATTTACATGCTGCTTTGTGTGATTTTTTTTTTTTTCTTCTGGGCTGATAGACTGGGTGGTTTTGGCTGGAACAAACAGGTTTCACTTTCATTTTTAAAGTGTTGCACAGCTCCTATTACTTGGTGTACTTGTAATAACAGGTCTATGTTCATTTCCTCCATTCTGGTTGAGACTTAAACCTGAGGAGAGCGTTGCCTCTGTTAACTGTCTGGGTCTAGGAGGTGGTGAGTGCCCAAGCCATTGGGAATATAAAGGTGCAGTTTTCTATAATAAAAAACGTTTTTATTTGTGTCCTCCTGTGGGTATAGCCTAAGCTATGGAGGACTCTTGACATGTTAGAAGGTACTCCTTCTGAACTAAATCATACCTGTTTATATTGTGAGGAGGCTGTGGTTTTCCCACCCACTCAATTATGTTCCACATGCCTCAACACCGTTATAAAGTCTAAGAAGGGTGACGAGCCTGCTAAAGCTCTTAGTCCCTCTGAGCCGTCTACCTCTCAGGACTCGGCGTCCCGTGAGATTCCTTTCCTTGCTACATTATCCACTCCACATGCAGTTCCCTGTAGCACATCCGGAGAGGGCCTTCTTCCTGCGGACTTTGCAGCGCAGTTACAAATGGCGGTGTCTGTGGCCCTCAGTGCATTACCTCGCTCTAAGAAACGGAAGAGAAAGGTTAAACCTAGCTCTCCTGACCTGGAGTCATCTAAATATTTATCGGGTTTAGCTATTATGTCAGTTATCCGATGAGTTGACCTCTGTAGCTTCAGTGGGTGAATTTTCTGGGTTGGAGTTCTTAGCGTCTAAACCTCCTGCTGCGGAGGAACCGTCCTTTAGATTTAAAATTGAGCACTTGCATTTTTTTTATTAAAGAAGGTTCTGTCTACGTTAGAGGTTTCAGAGGCTGCGCTGCCTGAAGAACCTATGAGACCTAAATTAGACAGAGTTTACGAAGACAGGAAAGTTGCTTTGACTTTTCCTGTGCCGGTTAAGATGGCGAACATTATTATGAACGAATGGGAAAGAATTGGTTCTTCTTTTTCCCCCTTGTCTACTTTTAAAAAGTTGGTCCCTGTCCTGGACTCTCAACTGAATTTGTGGGTCTCCGTTCCTAAGGTAGATGGTGCTATCTCTACTATACCTCTTGAGGATAGTTATTCATTCAGAGAGCCGATGGATAAGAAAATGGAAACCTTTCTGAGAAAGATGTTTCAACATACAGGATTTTTGTTTCAACCGGCGGCTACCTGCTGGTGCGACTCGTTGTCGGAACTCATTGAGGTGGAGTCTCCCCTCAAGGATATTCAAGACAGGATTAAAGCTCTGAGAATTGCTAATTCTTTTATCTGTGATGCGAACATGCAAATTATTCGCCTAAATGGAAAGGCCTCTGGCTTTGCGGTCCTAGTCCGCTGTGCGCTCTGGTTAAAGTCTTGGTCTGCAGATATGACTTCTAAGTCCAGACTCTCTTCCCTAAAAGGGAAAGATTTTATTTGGTCCAGGCCTGGACTCCATTATTTCTACGGTTACCGGAGGCAAGGGTGCCTTCCTATCACAAAATAAGAACAAGTCTAAAGGATGACAATTTTCTAATTTTCGTTCTGACAAATCCCAACAACAACAATCCTCCAAGCCCGAGCAACCCAAGAGTACTTGGAAGCCGGCTCAGTCCTGGAATCGATCCAAGCAGAATAAGAAGCTCGCAAAAGCAAATTGGCATGAAGGGGCGGCCCCCGATCCGGGATCAGCTCTTGTAGGGGGCAGACTGTGTCTCTCTTTTTTTCTTTTTTACAACTAGTTAAAGGACGTACAGGATCTGTGGGTCCTTGAGGTGGTATCTCAGGGATACAAGAGAGCCTTCAAATATCATCCGCCTTGGGGCAGATTCCTTCTCTCGAATCTGTCTACCAGACCGGAAAAGAGGAATTTCTTTCTAGGGTGCGTTCGGGATCTATCCTCCTTAGGAGGAGTTGTCCCGGTGCCTATCGAAGAAAGAGGTTTGGGGTTTTATTTAAAACTTTTTGTGGTCCCAAAGAAGGAGGGAACTTTCCGCCAAATTCTGGACCTAAAGTGCTTAAACACACTTCTCAGTGTCCCTTCCTTCAAGATGGAGACAATAAGGTCCACCCTTCCTTTAATTCAGGAAGGCCAGTTTATGACCACTATAGATCTGAAGGACGCTTACCTTCATGTTCCAACCCACAGGGAACACTTTCAGTTCCTGAGGTTTGCATTCCTGGACAAGCACTTCCATTTCATTGCCCTTCTGTTTGGCCTAGCTACTGCTCCAAGTATCTTTACGAAGGTTCTGGGGGCTCTTCTAGCCGTTGCCAGAACTCAGGGTATTGCAGTAGCCCCATACTTGGGGGAGTCCCTTCTCAGTCTTCTTCGATCACATGGATGGAAGATAAACTTGGAAAAGAGTTCTTATCCCAAGTACCAGGATGGAATTCCTGGGTACTATAATAAACTTCATATCTATGAGGATATTTCTAACAGACCAGAGGCGTTGCATGCTAACTTCGGCATGTTTTGCCCTCCGGACCTCCTCGAGTCCCTCTGTGGCCTAGTGTATGGAGGTGATTGGTCTCATAGTGTCCTGCATGGACATTATTCCTTTTGCTAGGTTCCGTCTGAGACTTTTACAACTGTGCATGCTGAGGCAGTGGGACGGCGATCATTCGGATCTGTCTCAACAGATTGTATTAGACAGCCGGTCGACAGAATCGCTCTCTTGGTGGCTCTGCCAGATCTGTCCAGAGGGACATGCTTCTTAAGACCATCCTGGGAGATTGTGACTATTGACGCAAGCCTATCCGGATGGGGAGCCGTTTGGCGTGCCAGGAAGGCACAGGGGTTGTGGACTCAGGAGGAGTCCTTCCTCCCGATCAATATTTTGGAACTACGGACAATCTTCAAGGCCTTGAAGGCTTGGCCATTTCTGGGTTCGTCCTGGTTTTATCAGATTCCAATCAGACAATATAACCTCTGTGGCTTACATCAACCATCAGGGGGGACGACGAGAAGTTCCTTGGCGATGAAGGAAGTATCTCAGATTCTGGAGTGGGCGGAGGCCAACAGCTGTTCGCTCTCAGCGATCCACATTCCAGGTGTGGACAACTGGGAGGCGGATTTTCTCAGCAGGAAATCCTTCCATCCAGGGGAATGGTCTATCGATCCCGAGGTGTTTGCCGAGATATGCAGCAAGTTGGGGACACCGGAGATAGATCTTATGGTGTCCCGTCTCAATACCAAGCTACCCAGGTATGGGTCGAGGTTGAGGGATCCCCAAGAGGATCTAAAAATGAACTAGCAGTGCTCTTGAGGTTCAAACCCGTATATCTTTTTCCTCTATTACCGCTTCTTCCTCGAGTGATGGCCCGCATCAAGCAGGAGCGGGAATCGGTAATCCTAATTGCTCCATCGTGGCATCGTGGAAGTAGTTCGCGGATCTAGTGGGGATGTCCTCATCTTCTCCTTGGAAGTTACCTTGTTGCGGAGACCTGCTGATACAAGGTCCATTTTTTCATCAAAATCTAGATTCTCTGAGGCTGACTGCGAGGAGATTGCACGCTTAGTTTTAGCCAAAAGGTTTTTCTGAGAATGTCATTGATACTCTTATTCAAGCTCGTAAACCAGCTTAAGGTGTGGAAGACCTACTTATTCTAGTGTGAAAACATGTTTTTTCCTGGCACAGAATTAAGTTTGCCAGGATCTTATCGTTTCTCCAGGATGGGCTGGAGAAGGGCCTTTCAGGTAGCTCCCTGTGGGGACATATTTCGGCCCTGTCGGTTTTATTGAGACTGGCTGAGCTTCCAGACATGCAGTTTTTTGTTAAGGCTCTGATTAGGATCAGACCTGTGTTTAGATCTGGGGCTCCTCCTTGGAGCCTTAATCTTGTTCTTCGGGTTTTGCGACAGGTTCCGTTTGAGCCTCTGCATTCCATTGACATTAAATTGTTATCTTAGAAGGTTCTCTTTTTATTGGCTATTGCCTCTGCACACATAGTTTGCTGAGATCTCTGCTTTGCAATGTGAGCCCCCTTATCTGATTTTTCATGCAGATAAGGCAGTTTTACATACTAAATTAGGTTTTCTTCCTAAGGTTGTGTCAGGTCGCAAAATCAGTCAGGAGATTGCGGTTCCTTCTGTGTATCCTAATCCTTCATCGGAGGAACGCTTACTTCACAAATTGAATGTGGTTCACGCCTTGAAGTTCTTTCTTCAGGCTACTAAGGAGTTTAGACCATCTTTGTTGTCTATTCGGGAAAGCGTAAGGGGCAAAAGTCTACTTCGACTTTCCCTATCTTTTTGGTTAAGGAGTGTCATCCGTTTACCTTACGAGACAGCGGAACATCGTCCGCTTGAGACGATATCGGCTCATTCCACTAGAGCAGTGGCTTCCTCTTGGGTATTTAAGAACGAGGCCTCTATGGATCAGATTTGTACGGCTGCTTCCTGGTCCTCCTTACGTACTTTTTCAAGATTTTACAAGTTTGATGTTTTTGCAGGCTTTGGTGCCCTCAGAATAGGGTCCGCCTCTTCCTTTTTGTTCCCTTCCGTTATTCATTAAGTGTCTGCTGGTGCTTGGGTATAGTTTTCCCAACAGTAAGGAATGAAGCCGTGGACTGTCCCTTTCTTAGGAAGGAAAACATAATTTATGCTTACCGGATAAATTCCTTTCCTTCCGGATAGGGAGAGTCCACAGCCCCCTCCCGTTTTTTCTTGTCCATGGGCGGTCCCATATTTATTTTATTCTTCTGGTACCATTTATACCCTAATGTTTCTCCTACTTTTCCTTGTTCCCTCAACAGAATGACTGGGGTATTGAGGAAGTGGGAGGGATATTTAAGCCTTTGGCCGGGGTGTCTTTGCCTCCTCCTGGTGGCCAGGTGTTGTTTTTTTACAACAGTAAGGAATGAAGCCGTGGACTCTCCCTATCCGGAAGGAAAGGAATTTATGCTTACCAGATAAATTAATGTTTTTTTTTTTTTCTTCGTTTTTTTTAAGTGCTTAAACTTTAACCCTCAAGACACATACAAGTTAAAAGAGCAGGTGATGAGCTTTGAAGCAGTGGGTAATGGGGGTCTCTCTCCATCTAGCTCACTTAAGTTCTGTTGTCCTGCTGGACACTTCTGGGTAATAAAGGAGTCATAGACCACCAGAGATGTGGGGCCCTGGAATGAGCTTGGAAAGTGCCCCCCCCATACCAACAAGTGGTCGTCATATATTCTAGTGCTTTTAGTAGTAATTACTACTAGTTATTACTTTTTTTTTTTCTGTGGCATACGTACATATTCATTGAGGGCTTTTGCACCAGTATTCAAACACCACACGTTCTCAGAGGTCATCAGTAGCTTGTATGACACAAATTGCTTCTTCAGAAGCAATACACACCACTGCCACCTCTCTGAGTATGCATAATGTTTGAATTCTGGTGCAGGGGCAGTAGTATGCCACAGAAAAACAGTGATAGCTTTTTACTAAAAGCAATTTCTTCTGTTATGTGTGATCAGTCCACGGGTCATCATTACTTCTGGGATATAACTCCTCCCCAACAGGAAATGCAAGAGGATTCACCCAGCAGAGCTGCATATAGCTCCTCCCCTCTACGTCACTCCCAGTCATTCTCTTGCACCCAAAGACTAGATAGGATGTGTGAGAGGACTATGGTGATTCGCTGGGCAGAGTCTCACTCTTGCCACCTGTCAGCAATCCACATCCCGGGAGTGGAGAACTGGGAGGCGGATTTCTTGAGTCGCCAGACTTTTCATCCGGGGGAGTGGGAACTTCATCCGGAGGTCTTTGCCCAAGTACTTCGACGTTGGGGCAAACCAGAGATAGATCTCATGGCGTTTCGCCAGAACGCCAAACTTCCTCGCTACGGGTCCAGATCCAGGGATCCGGGAGCGGTTCTGATAGATGCTTTAACAGCACCTTGGAACTTCGGGATGGCTTATGTGTTTCCACCCTTCCCGCTGCTTCCTCGATTGATTGCCAAAATCAAACAGGAGAGAGCATCAGTGATTCTAATAGCGCCTGCATGGCCACGCAGGACTTGGTATGCAGATCTAGTGGACATGTCATCCTGTCCGCCTTGGTCTCTACCTCTAAGACAGGACCTTCTGATACAGGGTCCATTCAAACATCAAAATCTAACTTCTCTGAAGCTGACTGCTTGGAAATTGAACGCTTGATTTTATCAAAACGTGGTTTTTCTGAGTCGGTTATTGATACCCTGATACAGGCTAGGAAGCCTGTTACCAGAAGGATTTACCATAAGATATGGCGTAAATACCTATACTGGTGCGAATCCAAAGGTTACTCCTGGAGTAAGGTTAGGATTCCTAGGATATTGTCCTTTCTACAAGAAGGTTTAGAAAAGGGTTTATCGGCTAGCTCATTAAAGGGACAGATCTCAGCTCTGTCCATCTTGTTACACAGGCGTCTGTCAGAAAATCCAGACGTCCAGGCCTTTTGTCAGGCTTTAGCTAGGATCAAGCCTGTGTTTAAAACTGTTGCTCCGCCATGGAGTTTAAACTTAGTTCTTAACGTTTTACAGGGTGTTCCGTTTGAACCCCTTCATTCCATTGATATAAAATTGTTATCTTGGAAAGTTCTGTTTTTAATGGCTATTTCCTCGGCTCGAAGAGTCTCTGAGTTATCAGCCTTACATTGTGATTCTCCTTATCTGATTTTTCACTCAGACAAGGTAGTTCTGCGTACTAAACCTGGGTTCTTACCTAAGGTAGTCACTAACAGGAATATCAATCAAGAGATTGTTGTTCCATCCTTGTGTCCAAATCCTTCTTCAAAGAAGGAACGTCTTCTACACAATCTGGATGTAGTTCGTGCCCTCAAGTTCTACTTGCAGGCAACTAAGGATTTTCGACAAACGTCTTCCCTGTTTGTCGTGTACTCTGGTCAGAGGAGAGGTCATAAGGCTTCGGCTACCTCTCTCTCCTTCTGGCTTCGTAGCATAATTCGTTTAGCCTATGAGACTGCTGGACAGCAGCCTCCTGAAAGAATTACAGCTCATTCTACTAGAGCTGTGGCTTCCACTTGGGCCTTTAAGAATGAGGCCTCTGTTGAACAGATTTGCAAGGCTGCAACTTGGTCTTCGCTTCATACTTTTTCCAAATTTTACAAATTTGACACTTTTGCTTCTTCGGAGGCTATTTTTGGGAGAAAGGTTCTTCAGGCAGTGGTTCCTTCTGTATAATGAGCCTGCCTATCCCTCCCGTCATCCGTGTACTTTTGCTTTGGTATTGGTATCCCAGAAGTAATGATGACCCGTGGACTGATCACACATAACAGAAGAAAACATAATTTATGCTTACCTGATAAATTCCTTTCTTCTGTTGTGTGATCAGTCCACGGCCCGCCCTGTTTTAAGGCAGGTAAATATCTTTTAAATTATACTCCAGTCACCACTTCACCCTTGGTTTCTCCTTTCTCGTTGATTCTTGGTCGAATGACTGGGAGTGACGTAGAGGGGAGGAGCTATATGCAGCTCTGCTGGGTGAATCCTCTTGCATTTCCTGTTGGGGAGGAGTTATATCCCAGAAGTAATGATGACCCGTGGACTGATCACACAACAGAAGAAAGGAATTTATCAGGTAAGCATAAATTATGTTTTTGCTAATGGAAGAATATTGCAAAAATGCTTTTATTTCATATTGTAATACAGCCGTGCTCATTTTATTTTTGACCTGTTGTATACCTTTATAATGGGTGAAGCATCTGTCTGATTTTACTGACCACTCGGCTAACATTGTGCCCAGTATTAAGCTAAAATGAAAAATTTTCAATTTTTAATGCACAAATTATGATTACATTTCTCTGAAACTTTATGGCACTACCTACAGCACACATGAGATATTGTAGACTGGACATTTTCGTTATAATTTATTATAAAAATTATTCAGTATAAACTAGTTTCTCACCAGTTAAGACGGAATATAAGAGAGGCTGCGTGTTCCACAACTCTCCATAGAAATGTGGCAAACCTTAAGAGCTTTAACTGACACTTTAGTACCTGGGATTTGTTGGGCCTTTAAGTTATGTAAAAGTGTGCAAAGTATACTCTGGAAAGTAAGACATTACTTTCTTTTAAAACCAATCTAGTGAAATAAATGGAGTGAAATGTAATTTGTTAGGTCCCATAGTTTTTGTATTTGTCGATATTGGAAGAGTAATATTTGTTATGATGATCACAGACTTATGTTCGGTATTTTGCTTGTAAAAGCATACATGCAGCTCTCTGTAATAAACCACACAGATTTAAGGAAATTCCTGAGTGGAGATACAAATCAAAAGAAACTCTGAAATAGATGTAGTTGTTTTATATAAAATGAAGGGTCATTTTTGAATATCGCACACATTAGGGCACCTTTTTTATTTTGTAAAGTATTAGAGGGACAGTATACTGTGAAATTGAAAACGCTCCATGTATGAAATCTCGAGATTTCAATGATGGGATCGGATCAGGGGGTGTCCCTGTGATGCTTGGCATGCCCTCCAGATCGCAATCCCATTCACAAAGCGTCTTTGGCTTCAGGAAATCCAATTGGCTAGGACGTTCCATGCCGTCCTAACAGTGCTAAAGCCCAGCGCATTTAGGGCGATATACAACGTCCTTACGTCGGCAAGAGGTTAAAAGGCTAAGCGTCTAGTGAGAGCAGACCTTATTATCTTATCTTTACACAAACCTTCACTATCTTATCTCGCTGTACACAGTGAGACCAATACTTAAAAGTATCAATGATAAATAAAAAAAAAACTAATTTAAAAAAATGTAGTAGTCCATCCAAGCGAACTCTCAGAAACGTTATTATTTATTTGTATAGCGCTGCCAAATTCCATATCGCTTACAAAACATAAAACTAAACAAATCTGATACAAGAGGAAGAGGGCCCTGCTCCGGAGAGCTCACAGTCTACAGGTTTAGGGTGCAGAGACATAAGGTTGGGGTAGCTTGTTACATCAGTTGTAGTAGTGAGTCAGGCAGTTCATGTATTAGTTTGGTTCAGATGAGGGATGCAAGAGCTATGTTACGCCTTTCTGAATAGGTGGGTTTTCAAGGAGCGTCTAAAGCTATACAAGGTTGGAGACAGTCTTATGGAGCGGGGAGAGTTCCAGAGGACAGGAGCAGCATGTGCAAAGTCTTGGAGGCGGACGTAGAGATAACAGGAATATTCTATTTCTATGGCAAATAATGTATACTTTTAGCTTCTCAACCCAAGTTCATATTACAATCGGTCACCTGTCAGTCCGATGACGTGACTACTACCAAACTGGTTTCCCGTTTGGTTTTACCTAAGTCAGTCACTGTTCACTGAATAATCCAAATGGAGTCTTTGTGGTCATAAAGCGCTTAAACGCGTTGTTAATTTGACTGCAGAGACCCGTTTTGGTGCTATTATTTTTATGTCATTACAGCGCTATGGTATGCAATATCGGCAACTGTTCCCAATTCTGAAGTTGTTAAATGAAAATAATAGCTGCCACTGTTATCACTTATTATTACCCAATTTAAAATAAATGTTTTAAAATGCTCCAACCAAAACTTAGTCTAATACTCCATCCTTTTTCTTTTCCTTTTGAGCATGTTGTGTTTCGTTGATGAAGTGTCCCCTCCCTCAGGTAAATTAAATCCTTTTAATCCTTTCAGAATTTCACGTTCTTCCAAAGGTTACTGTAAGATATTGTTTTGGGGGGGCATTTCTTTATCTGAAGATATTACATTTTCTTGGTTTTGTAGCTAGCACAGCACAGCACTGTGAGCATGTTCTAGTTGCAGGCTGAGGGGGCCAGCAGTATGGGAAGAGAACGCTGCCACAATGAAGGTGGCCAGGGATGGCTCAGCAACATGTAGACCAGCATTACAGAGGATGTTATGCAATTGTCTTATCGATTGCTTAGAAGAAAAAGTTGGTGTTTAACCATTTGGCTGCTAAGCCATTTCCCACCTGGGTGCTAATATTTCTCCAACATAGGTGTGTCCGGTCCACGGCGTCATCCTTACTTGTGGGATATTCTCTTCCCCAACAGGAAATGGCAAAGAGCCAGCAAAGCTGGTCACATGATCCCTCCTAGGCTCCGCCTACCCCAGTCATTCTCTTTGCCGTTGTACAGGCAACATCTCCACGGAGATGGCTTAGAGTTTTTTAGTGTTTAACTGTAGTTTTTATTATTCAATCAAGAGTTTGTTATTTTAAAATAGTGCTGGTATGTACTATTTACTCTGAAACAGAAAAGAGATGAAGATTTCTGTTTGTATGAGGAAAATGATTTTAGCAACCGTTACTAAAATCCATGGCTGTTCCACACAGGACTGTTGAGAGGAATTAACTTCAGTTGGGGGAACAGTGAGCAGTCTTTTGCTGCTTGAGGTATGACACATTCTAACAAGACGATGTAATGCTGGAAGCTGTCATTTTCCCTATGGGATCCGGTAAGCCATTTTTATTCAGACAGTAAATAAGGGCTTCACAAGGGTTTATTAAGACTGTAGACATTTTCTGGGCTAAATCGATCATATTTACACATATTTAGCCTTGAGGAATCATTTAATCTGGGTATTTTTTGTAAAATAATATCGGCAGGCACTGTTTTAGACACTTTATTCTATAGGGGCTTTCCCTAATCATAGTCAGAGCCTCATTTTCGCGCCGGTATGGCGCACTTGTTTTTGAGAACAGCATGGCATGCAGCTGCATGTGTGTGGAGCTCTGATACATAGAAAAGTCTTTCTGAAGGCATCATTTGGTATCGTATTCCCCTTTGGGCTTGGTTGGGTCTCAGCAAAGCAGATTCCAGGGACTGTAAAGGGGTTAAATATAAAAACGGCTCCGGTTCCGTTATTTTAAGGGTTAAAGCTTCCAAATTTGGTGTGCAATACTTTTAAGGCTTTAAGACACTGTGGTGAAATTTTGGTGAATTTTGAACAATTCCTTCATACTTTTTCGCAATTGCAGTAATAAGGTGTGTTCAGTTTAAAATTTAAAGTGACAGTAACGGTTTTATTTTAAAACGTTTTTTGTGCTTTGTTATCAAGTTTATGCCTGTTTAACATGTCTGAACTACCAGATAGATTGTGTTCTGACTGTGGGGAAGCCAAGGTTCCTTCTCATTTAAATAGATGTGATTTATGTCATAAAAAATTTAGTAAAAATGATGCCCAAGATGATTCCTCAAGTGAGGGGAGTAAGCATGGTACTGCATCATCCCCTCCTTCGTCTACACCAGTCTTGTCCATACAGGAGGCCCCTAGTACATCTAGCGCGCCAATACTCCTTACTATGCAAACGGCTGTAATGGATAATTCTATCAAAAACATTTTAGCCAATATGCCCACTTATCAGCGAAAGCGCGACTGCTCTGTTTTAGAAAATACTGAAGAGCATGAGGACGCTGATGATATTGTTTCTGAAGGGCCCCTACACCAGTCTGAGGGGGCCAGGGAGGTTTTGTCTGAGGGAGAAATTTCAGATTCAGGAAAAATTTCTCAACAAGCTGAACCTGATGTGATTACTTTTAAATTTAAGTTGGAACATCTCCGCGCTCTGCTTAAGGAGGTGTTATCCAATTTGGATGATTGTGATTATCTGGTCATTCCAGAAACACTATGTAAAATGGACAAGTTCCTAGAGGCCCCGGGGCCCCCCGAAGCTTTTCCTATATCCAAGCGGGTGGCGTACATTGTTAATAAAGAATGGGACAGGCCCGGTATACCTTTCGTACCTCCCCCCATATTTAAAAAATTGTTTCCTATAGTCGACCCCAGAAAGGACTTATGGCAGACAGTCCCCAAGGTCGAGGGGGCGGTTTCTACTCTAAACAAGCGCGCCACTATACCCATAGAAGATAGTTGTGCTTTCCAAGATCCTATGGATAAAAAATTAGAAGGTTTGCTAAAAAAGATGTTTGTTCAGCAAGGTTACCTTCTACAACCAATTGCATGCATTGTCCCTGTCACTACAGCCGCGTGTTTCTGGTTCGATGAGCTAGAAAAGGCGATTATTAGTAATTCTTCTTCTTATGAGGAGATTATGGACAGAATTCGTGCTCTTAAATTGGCTAATTCTTTCACCCTAGACGCCACCTTGCAATTGGCTAGGTTAGCGGCGAAAAATTCTGGGTTTGCTATTGTGGCGCGCAGAGCGCTTTGGTTAAAATCTTGGTCAGCGGATGCGTCTTCCAAGAACAAATTGCTTGACATTCCTTTCAAGGGGAAAACACTGTTTGGCCCTGACTTGAAAGAGATTATCTCTGATATCACTGGGGGCAAGGGCCACGCCCTTCCTCAGGATAGGTCTTTCAAGGCCAAAAATAAACCTAATTTTCGTCCCTTTCGCAGAAACGGACCAGCCCCAAGTGCTACGTCCTCTAAGCAGGAGGGTAATACTTCTCAAGCCAATCCAGCCTGGAGACCTATGCAAGGCTGGAACAAAGGAAAGCAGGCCAAGAAACCTGCCACTGCTCCCAAGACAGCATGAGATGCGGGCCCCCGATCCGGGACCGGATTTGGTGGGGGGCAGACTCTCTCTCTTCACTCAGGCTTGGGCAAGAGATGTTCTGGATCCTTGGGCGCTAGAAATAGTCTCCCAAGGTTATCTTCTGGAAGTGATTCATCCTGTTCCATTAAGAGAACGAGGGATGGGGTTCTACTCCAATCTGTTCGTAGTTCCCAAAAAAGAGGGAACGTTCAGACCAATCTTAGATCTCAAGATCCTAAACAAGTTTCTCAAGGTTCCATCGTCCAAAATGGAAACCATTCGAACAATCCTTCCATCCAGGAAGGTCAATTCTTGACCACGGTGGATTTAAAGGATGCGTATCTACATATTCCTGTCCACAAGGAACATCATCGGTTCCTAAGGTTCGCATTCCTGGACAAACATTACCAGTTCGTGGCGCTTCCTTTCGGATTTGCCACTGCTCCAAGGATTTTCTCAAAGGTACTAGGGTCCCTTCTGGCGGTGCTAAGACCAAGGGGCATTGCTGTAGTACCTTACTTGGACGACATTCTGATTCAAGCGTCGTCCCTTCCTCAAGCAAAGGCTCACACGGACATAGTCCTGGCCTTTCTCAGATCTCACGGATGGAAAGTGAACGTGGAAAAGAGTTCTCTATCTCCGTCGACAAGAGTTCCCTTCTTGGGAACAATAATAGACTCCTTAGAAATGAGGATTTTTCTGACAGAGACCAGAAAAACAAAACTTCTAAACTCTTGTCGGATACTTCATTCCGTTCCTCTTCCTTCCATAGCGCAGTGCATGGAAGTGATAGGTTTGATGGTAGCGGCAATGGACATAGTTCCTTTTGCGCGCATTCATCTAAGACCATTACAACTGTGTATGCTCAGTCAGTGGAATGGGGACTATACAGACTTGTCTCCGAAGATACAAGTAAATCAGAGGACCAGAGACTCACTCCGTTGGTGGCTGTCCCTGGACAACCTGTCACAAGGGGTGACCTCCCGCAGACCAGAGTGGGTCATTGTCACGACCGACGCCAGTCTGATGGGCTGGGGCGCGGTCTGGGGATCCCTGAAAGCTCAGGGTCTTTGGTCTCGGGAAGAATCTCTTCTACCGATAAATATTCTGGAACTGAGAGCGATATTCAATGCTCTCAAGGCTTGGCCTCAGCTAGCGAGGGCCAAGTTCATACGGTTTCAATCAGACAACATGACAACTGTTGCGTACATCAACCATCAGGGGGGAACAAGGAGTTCCCTGGCGATGGAAGAAGTGACCAGAATCATTCAATGGGCGGAGACTCGCTCCTGCCACCTGTCTGCAATCCACATCCCAGGAGTGGAAAATTGGGAAGCGGATTTTCTGAGTCGTCAGACATTGCATCCGGGGGAGTGGGAACTCCATCCGGAAATCTTTGCCCAAATCACTCAACTGTGGGGCATTCCAGACATGGATCTGATGGCCTCTCGTCAGAACTTCAAGGTTCCTTGCTACGGGTCCAGATCCAGGGATCCCAAGGCGACTCTAGTAGATGCACTAGTAGCACCTTGGACCTTCAAACTAGCCTATGTATTCCCGCCGTTTCCTCTCATCCCCAGGCTGGTAGCCAGGATCAATCAGGAGAGGGCGTCGGTGATCTTGATAGCTCCTGCGTGGCCACGCAGGACTTGGTATGCAGATCTGGTGAATATGTCATCGGCTCCACCATGGAAGCTACCTTTGAGACGAGACCTTCTTGTTCAAGGTCCGTTCGAACATCCGAATCTGGTCCCACTCCAGCTGACTGCTTGGAGATTGAACGCTTGATCTTATCAAAGCGAGGGTTCTCAGATTCTGTTATTGATACTCTTGTTCAGGCCAGAAAGCCTGTAACTAGAAAAATTTACCACAAAATTTGGAAAAAATATATCTGTTGGTGTGAATCTAAAGGATTCCCTTGGGACAAGGTTAAGATTCCTAAGAGTCTATCCTTCCTTCGAGAAGGATTGGAAAAAGGATTATCTGCAAGTTCCTTGATGGGACAGATTTCTGCCTTGTCTGTGTTACTTCACAAAAAGCTGGCAGCTGTGCCAGATGTTCAAGCCTTTGTTCAGGCTCTGGTTAGAATCAAGCCTGTTTACAAACCTTTGACTCCTCCTTGGAGTCTCAACTTAGTTCTTTCAGTTCTTCAGGGGGTTCCGTTTGAACCCTTACATTCCGTTGATATTAAGTTATTATCTTGGAAAGTTTTGTTTTTGGTTGCAATTTCTTCTGCTAGAAGAGTTTCAGAATTATCTGCTCTGCAGTGTTCTCCTCCTTATCTGGTGTTCCATGCAGATAAGGTGGTTTTACGTACTAACCTGGTTTTCTTCCAAAAGTTGTTTCTAACAAAAACATTAACCAGGAGATAGTCGTGCCTTCTCTGTGTCCGAAACCAGTTTCGAAGAAGGAACGTTTGTTGCACAATTTGGATGTTGTTCGCGCTCTAAAATTCTATTTAGATGCTACAAAGGATTTTAGACAAACATCTTCCTTGTTTGTTGTTTATTCTGGTAAAAGGAGAGGTCAAAAAGCAACTTCTACCTCTCTCTCTTTTTGGATTAAAAGCATCATCAGATTGGCTTACGAGACTGCCGGACGGCAGCCTCCTGAAAGGATCACAGCTCCTTCCACTAGGGCTGTGGCTTCCACATGGGCCTTCAAGAACGAGGCTTCTGTTGATCAGATATGTAGGGCAGCGACTTGGTCTTCACTGCACTCTTTTACCAAATTTTACAAGTTTGATACTTTTGCTTCTTCTGAGGCTATTTTTGGGAGAAAGGTTTTGCAAGCCGTGGTGCCTTCCATTTAGGTGACCTGATTTGCTCCCTCCCTTCATCCGTGTCCTATAGCTTTGGTATTGGTTCCCACAAGTAAGGATGACGCCGTGGACCGGACACACCTATGTTGGAGAAAACAGAATTTATGTTTACCTGATAAATTACTTTCTCCAACGGTGTGTCCGGTCCACGGCCCGCCCTGGTTTTTTAATCAGGTCTGATAATTTTTTTTTCTTTAACTACAGTCACCACGGTATCATATGGTTTCTCCTATGCAAATATTCCTCCTTAACGTCGGTCGAATGACTGGGGTAGGCGGAGCCTAGGAGGGATCATGTGACCAGCTTTGCTGGCTCTTTGCCATTTCCTGTTGGGGAAGAGAATATCCCACAAGTAAGGATGACGCCGTGGACCGGACACACCGTTGGAGAAAGTAATTTATCAGGTAAACATAAATTCTGTTTTTCTTTTAATTTTTTTTTTTTTTTTTTAACATACCCCCAATACGTACACTGTTGGAAAGGTTAGGCGATTGCCTTTCCAGTAGTGGGTCTTGGGAGTCTGTAGCTGCTTAGATGCCTGAGATACAGGCTTCTAAGCAGCATGCCCCTTCCTCCTATACTTAACATTGTTAAGTATAAATAAAGTTGCACGGTGATGTCATCACGTAATTGCGCGTGACGTCACCACGCATCACGTGAAGCCCCGGTGATGCCTGTCACTCTACAGGCACGATCGCCGGGGTAGGAGCAGTAAGGAGCCCCCAGATCTCCCTCAAGGTGGGAGAGTGCTCATGACTGCTCTGAGCCGTCATTAGCACCAGAGTGAGAAACTCTGTAACGGCTCAGAGCCGTCATTAGCACTCAAAGGATTAACCTGTGCTGTTACAATACTTTTTTTCAAATGATTTAATGTTAAGTATCCCTTTAAATGTAGGCTTAATTAAAGGCATAGGAACATCGACATTAAACTTGCATGTTTTAGATGGAACATGTCATTTTAAGACTCTTAAAGGGACACTGAACCCAAATTTTTTCTTTCATGATAAAGATAGAGCATGCAATTTTAAGCAACTTTCTAATTTTACTTCTTTTTTTCAGTTTTTCTTCGTTCTCTTGCTATCTTAATTTGAAAAAGAAGGAATCTAAGCTAAGGAGCCAGCATTTTGTTTGGTTCAGAACCACGGACAGCACTTGTTTTTGGTGCTGTCCAGTCAGCAAGGACAACCCATGTTGTTCACCAAAAATGGGCCGGCATTTAAACTTACATTCTTGCTTTTCAAATAAACATACCAAGAGAATTAAGAAAATTTGATAATAGGAGTAAATTAGAAAGTTGCTTAAAATTGCATGCTGAATCACAAAAGAAAAATTTTGGGTTCAGTGTCCCTTTAAATTCACTTCTGTTTTCTAATTTAATTTGTTTTCTTGCTATCCTTTTGTTAAAAAAGACTATGTACATATCCTACACCACTAGGAGATAGCTGATGATTGGTGGCTACACACATTTGTCTCTCTTGTTTGCATTGCTGCTCTGGAGCTGACTTTAACCATAGAGCATTTTCTTTTTGCACTTCTATATTCCTTTTAATTATCAAGATAGCCATAGCCACATGTCTGGTCTTGATATCCTTTACAGGAGTGCTTCACATAACTATGGTGTCAAGCTGTAATGGCGATCAAAAAACTGTACCCTTTCCTTCTAAATACAGGGAGAGTCCACAGCTGCATTCCTTACTTGTGGGAATAAAGAACCTGGCCACCAGGAGGCAGCAGAGGTACCCCAGCCAAAGGCTTAAATACCTTCCCCACTTCCCTCATCCCCCAGTCATTCTTTGCCTTTCGTCACAGGAGGTTGGCAGAGAAGTGTCAGAAGTTTTTGGAGTAGTTCCTTAGGAAGGGTATCTGCCCTTCGAGATGGGACTGGAGTTTTAAGTAGTCTTGTTAGCCTCTCAGTGAGAGCATTGATGAAAGTTTAGAGTCTAGAGATGCAGGGAGAGTCTTTCTGCGAAGCCATCCAGACTCAGATTACCAGCTCCTTAAGCAATCAGCATTGACAAGTTTCGCTGCCTGCTTTCTTCACTTACAGGGAGTGCAGAATTATTAGGCAAGTTGTATTTTTGAGGATTAATTTTATTATTGAACAACAACCATGTTCTCAATTAACCCAAAAAACTAATTAATATCAAAGCTGAATAGTTTTGGAAGTAGTTTCTTCTGTTAAGTGTGATCAGTCCACGGGTCATCATTACTTGTGGGATATTAACTGCTCCCCTACAGGAAGTGCAAGAGGATTCACCCAGCAGAGTTGCTATATAGCTCCTCCCCCCCAGTCATTCTCTTGCACCCAACGACTAGATAGGATGTGTGAGAGGACTATGGTGATATATTTAGTTTTTATATCTTCAATCAAAAGTTTGTTATTTTATAATAGCACCGGAGTGTGTTATTCCTTCTCTGGTAGAATTTGAAGAAGAATCTACCTGAGTTTTTCTATGATTTTAGCCGGAGTAGTTAAGATCATATTGCTGTTTCTCGGCCATCTGAGGAGAGGTAAACTTCAGATCAGGGGACAGCAGGCAGATTAATCTGCAAAGAGGTATGTAGCAGTTTATTATTTTCTGACATGGAATTGATGAGAAAATCCTGCCATACCGTTATAATGTAAACTCAGCCTTGAATGCAGTAGATGTAGCTGATATCAGGCTGTCATGTATGTATATTTTACACTTCAGTTTTCTGGGAAAGGGTACTTCTCTGGCTTTTAAACTGTATACATAGACTTAACCTATTTTGCAGGGACTTGCAATAGGTTTTAAATGACAATTAATTATTGAGGTAAAACGTTTTTTTGCTGGCATGTAAAAACGTTTTTTTCTCTGAGGTACTGGGTGAAAAAATGTTTTGGGCACTTTTTTTCCACTTGGCAATAGTTTTGATTTAAATTAGAGCAGTTCACTGATCCCTCTCACTGTTATGTGTGTGGGGGAGGGGCCATTTTGGTGCTTTCACTATGCATCAGAAAAACTCAGTCAGAGGTTCATTTTCTTCCTGCATGATCCGGTTCATCTCTACAGAGTTCAGGGATCTCAAGAGTCTTTTTTGAGGGAAGTAATCATTCACAGCAGAGCTGTGCTGATTGTATTGACTGTGATATAAAAAACGTTTATTTGTGTATTTTTTTCTGCTGCCTGGGTTAGTTATCATTTGCTGAGGGGAACAATCCTTTGCTAAAACTGTATATTCTGACAAAGATTGATGCTATAACTTAATTATTTTATCTGTTATAATATTTTCTGTGCTTCTTAAAGGCACAGTTCGTTTTCATATTATTTGTAAATTACTTTGAAAAGTATTTCCAAGTTGCTGTTTATTTGCTAGTGTGTTAAACATGTCTGATTCAGAGGAATATCTCTGTGCTATATGTGTTAATGCCAAAGTGGAGCCCAATAGAAATTTATGTACTAAATGTATTGATGCTACTTTAAAAAATAGTCAATCTGTACAAATTGAACATATTTCACCAAACAACGAGGGGAGAGTTATGCCGACTAACTCGCCTCACGTGTCAGTACCTGCATCTCCCGCTCAGGAGCTGCGTGATATTGTAGCGCCGAGTGCATCTGGGCGGCCATTACAAATCACATTACAAGATATGGCTACTGTTATGACTGAAGTTTTGGCTAAACTACCAGAACTAAGAGGTAAACGTGATCACTCTGGGATGAGAACAGAGTGCTCTGATAATGCAAGGGCCATGTCTGATACTGCGTCACAGTTTGCAGAACGTGAAGACGGAGAGCTTCATTCTGTGGGTGACGGTTCTGATCCAAATAAACTGGACTCAGACATTTCAAATTTTAAATTTAAGCTTGAGAACCTCCGTGTGTTACTAGGGGAGGTATTAGCGGCTCTGAATGATTGTAACACAGTTGCAATCCCAGAAAAAATGTGTAGGTTGGATAAATATTTTGCGGTACCGACGAGTACTGACGTTTTTCCTATACCTAAGAGACTTACTGACATTGTTACTAAGGAGTGGGATAGACCCGGTGTGCCTTTCTCACCCCCTCCTATATTCAGAAAAATGTTTCCAATAGACGCCGCCACACGGGACTTATGGCAAATGGTCCCTAAGGTGGAGGGAGCAGTTTCTACTTTAGCTAAGCGTACCACTATCCCAGTGGAGGATAGCTGTGCTTTTTCAGATCCAATGGATAAAAAATTAGAGGGTTACCTTAAGAAAATGTTTGTTCAACAAGGGTTTATATTGCAACCTCTTGCATGTATTGCGCCTGTCACGGCTGCAGCAGCATTTTGGTTTGAGTCTCTGGAAGAGACACTTCAATCATCCACACTAGATGACATCACACACAAACTTAAATTCCTTAAGTTAGCTAATTCATTTATTTCAGATGCCGTAGTACATTTAACTAAACTTGCGGCTAAAAATTCAGGATTCGCCATTCAGGCACGCAGAGCTCTGTGGCTAAAATCCTGGTCAGCTGATGTTACGTCTAAATCTAAATTGCTTAATATTCCTTTCAAAGGGCAGACCTTATTCGGGCCCGGCTTGAAAGAGATTATTGATGACATTACAGGAGGTAAAGGTCATGCCCTGCCTCAGGA
The DNA here is from genome assembly GCF_027579735.1 of Bombina bombina. Lineage (NCBI taxonomy): Eukaryota > Metazoa > Chordata > Amphibia > Anura > Bombinatoridae > Bombina > Bombina bombina. Next base: position 389,226,579 of record NC_069502.1, on the reverse strand, counting down.
CAAGGCCAAAGCCAAGGCTAGACAGTCCAATTTTCGTTCCTTTCGTAATTTCAAAGCAGGAGCAGCATCAACTTCCTCTGCACCAAAACAGGAAGGAGCTGTTGCTCGCTACAGACAAGGCTGGAAACCTAACCAGTCCTGGAACAGGGGCAAACAGGCCAGAAAACCTGCTGCTGCCCCTAAGACAGCATGAATTGAGGGCCCCCGATCCGGGACCGGATCTAGTGGGGGGCAGACTTTCCCTCTTCGCCCAGGCTTGGGCAAGAGATGTTCAGGATCCCTGGGCGTTAGAGATCATATCTCAGGGATACCTTCTGGACTTCAAATCCTCTCCCCCAAGAGGGAGATTTCATCTGTCAAGGTTGTCAACAAACCTAACAAAGAAGGAAGCGTTTCTACGCTGCGTACAAGATCTTTTATTAATGGGAGTGATCCATCCAGTTCCGCGGTTGGAACAAGGACAAGGGTTTTACTCAAATCTGTTTGTAGTTCCCAAAAAGAGGGAACCTCCAGGCCAATCTTGGATTTAAAGATCCTAAACAAATTCCTAAGAGTTCCATCGTTCAAGATGGAAACTATTCGAACAATTTTGCCCATGATCCAAGAGGGTCAGTACTTGACCACAGTGGATTTAAAGGATGCTTACCTTCACATACCGATTCACAGAAGTCATTACCGGTATCTAAGGTTTGCCTTTTTAGACAGGCATTACCAGTTTGTAGCTCTTCCATTCGGACTGGCTACGGCTCCAAGAATCTTCACAAAGGTTCTGGGCACTCTTCTGGCGGTACTAAGACCGCGAGGAATTTCAGTAGCTCCGTACTTAGACGACATACTGATACAAGCTTCAAGCTTTCAAACTGCCAAATCTCATACAGAGATAGTACTGGCATTTCTAAGGTCGCATGGATGGAAAGTGAACGAAGAGAAAAGTTCTCTCTTTCCACTCACAAGAGTTCCCTTCCTGGGGACTCTGATAGATTCTGTAGAAATGAAGATTTACCTGACAGAGGACAGGTTAACAAAACTTCAAAATGCATGCCGTGTCCTTCATTCCATTCAAGAGACCAGAAATTCTCTTCTATGGTGGCTTTATCGGCCACATCTGTCCAGGGGAATGCCATTCAGCAGGCCAGACTGGTCAATTGTAACAACAGACGCCAGTCTACTAGGTTGGGGCGCTGTCTGGAATTCTCTGAAGGCTCAGGGACTATGGAATCAGGAGGAGAGTCTTCTTCCAATAAACATTCTGGAATTGAGAGCAGTCCTCAATGCTCTTCTGGCTTGGCCCCAGTTAGCAACTCAGGGGTTCATCAGGTTCCAGTCGGACAACATCACGACTGTAGCTTATATCAACCATCAGGGAGGGACAAGAAGCTCCCTAGCAATGATGGAAGTATCGAAGATAATTCGCTGGGCAGAGTCTCACTCTTGCCACCTGTCTGCAATCCACATCCCGGGAGTGGAGAACTGGGAGGCGGATTTCTTAAGTCGTCAGACTTTTCATCCGGGGGAGTGGGAACTTCATCCAGAGGTCTTTGCCCAAATACTTCCACGTTGGGGCAAACCAGAGATAGATCTCATGGCGTCTCGACAGAACGCCAAGCTTCCGCGCTACGGGTCCAGATCCAGGGATCCGGGAGCGGTCCTGATAGATGCCTTGACAGCACCATGGACCTTCAGGATGGCTTATGTGTTTCCACCTTTCCCGATGCTTCCTCGATTGATTGCCAGAATCAAACAGGAGAAAGCATCAGTGATTCTAATAGCGCCTGCATGGCCACGCAGGACTTGGTATACAGATCTGGTGGACATGTCATTCTGTCCACCTTGGTCGTTACCTCTGAAACAGGACCTTCTGATTCAGGGTCCTTTCAAACATCAAAATCTAACTTCTCTGAAGCTGACTGCTTGGAAATTGAACGCTTGATCTTATCAAAGCGTGGTTTTTCTGAGTCAGTTATTGATACCTTAATACAGGCTAGGAAGCCTGTCACCAGAAAGATTTACCATAAAATATGGCGTAAATACCTATATTGGTGCGTATCCAAAGGTTACTCTTGGAGTAAGGTTAGGATTCCTAGGATATTGTCTTTTCTACAAGAAGGTTTAGAAAAGGGGTTATCCGCTAGTTCCTTAAAGTGACAGATCTCAGCTCTGTCCATTCTGTTACACAAGCGTCTGTCAGAAGTTCCAGACGTTCAGGCTTTTTGTCAGGCTTTGGCCAGGATTAAACCTGTGTTTAAAGCTGTGGCTCCACCATGGAGTTTAAACCTTGTTCTTAACGTTTTACAGGGTGTTCCGTTTGAACCCCTTCATTCCATTGATATAAAGTTGTTATCTTGGAAAGTTCTATTTTTAATGGCTATTTCCTCGGCTCGAAGAGTCTCTGAGTTATCAGCCTTACATTGTGATTCTCCTTATTTGATTTTTCACTCGGATAAGGTAGTTCTGCGTACTAAGCCTGGGTTCTTACCTAAGGTAGTCACTAACAGGAATATCAATCAGGAGATTGTTGTTCCATCCTTGTGCCCAAATCCTTCTTCGAGGAAGGAACGTCTTTTGCACAATCTGGATGTAGTTCGTGCCCTTAAATTTTATTTACAGGCAACTAAAGATTTTCGACAAACGTCTTCCCTGTTTGTCGTTTACTCTGGTCAGAGGAGAGGTCAAAAAGCTTCTGCTACCTCTCTCTCTTTTTGGCTTCGTAGCATAATTCGTTTAGCTTATGAGAATGCTGGACAGCAGCCTCCTGAAAGAATTACAGCTCATTCCACTAGAGCTGTGGCTTCCACTTGGGCCTTTAAGAATGAGGCCTCTGTTGAACAGATTTGCAAGGCTGCAACTTGGTCTTCGCTTCATACTTTTTCCAAATTTTCCAAATTTGACACTTTTGCTTCCTCGGAGGCTATTTTTGGGAGAAAGGTTCTTCAGGCAGTGGTTCCTTCTGTATAAAGAGCCTGCCTATCCCTCCCGTCATCCGTGTACTTTTGCTTTGGTATTGGTATCCCACAAGTAATGATGACCCGTGGACTGATCACACTTAACAGAAGAAAACATAATTTATGCTTACCTGATAAATTCCTTTCTTCTGTAGTGTGATCAGTCCACGGCCCGCCCTGTTTTTTAAGGCAGGTAAATATTTTTTAAATTATACTCCAGTCACCACTACACCCTTGGCTTCTCCTTTCTCGTTGGTCCTTGGTCGAATGACTGGAGGTGACGTAGAGGGGAGGAGCTATATAGCAACTCTGCTGGGTGAATCCTCTTGCACTTCCTGTAGGGGAGCAGTTAATATCCCACAAGTAATGATGACCCGTGGACTGATCACACTACAGAAGAAAGGAATTTATCAGGTAAGCATAAATTATGTTTTTTAGTTTGTTTTTAGTTATAGCTATTTTAGGGGGATATCTGTGTGTGCAGGTGACTATTACTGTGCATAATTATTAGGCAACTTAACAAAAAACAAATATATACCCATTTCAATTATTTATTTTTACCAGTGAAACCAATATAACATCTCAACATTCACAAATATAAATTTCTGACATTCAAAAACAAATCAGTGACCAATATAGCCACCTTTCTTTGCAAGGACACTCAAAAGCCTGCCATCCATGGATTCTGTCAGTGTTTTGATCTGTTCACCATCAACATTGCGTGCAGCAGCAACCACAGCCTCCCAGACACTGTTCAGAGAGGTGTACTGTTTTCCCTCCTTGTAAATCTCACATTTGATGATGGACCACAGGTTCTCAATGGGGTTCAGATCAGGTGAACAAGGAGGCCATGTCATTAGATTTTCTTCTTTTATACCCTTTCTTGCCAGCCACGCTGTGGAGCACTTGGACGCGTGTGATGGAGCATTGTCCTGCATGAAAATCATGTTTTTCTTGAAGGATGCAGACTTCTTCCAGAAACTGGCAGTAGGACTGGGAGTTGAGCTTGACTCCATCCTGAACCCGAAAAGGCCCCACAAGCTCATCTTTGATGATACCAGCCCAAACCAGTACTCCACCTCCACCTTGCTGGCGTCTGAGTCGGACTGGAGCTCTCTGCCCTTTACCAATCCAGCCACGGGCCCATCCATCTGGCCCATCAAGACTCTCTCTCATTTCATTAGTCCATAAAACCTTAGAAAAATCAGTCTTGAGATATGTCTTGGCCAGTCTTGACCTTTCAGCTTGTGTGTCTTGTTCAGTGGTGGTCGTCTTTCAGCCTTTCTTACCTTGGCCATGTCTCTGAGTATTGCACACCTTGTGCTTTTGGGCACTCCAGTGATGTTGCAGCTCTAAAATATGGCCAAACTGGTGGCAAGTGGCATCTTGGCAGCTGCACGCTTGACTTTTCTCAGTTCATGGGCAGTTATTTTGCGCCTTGGTTTTTCCACACGCTTCTTGCGACCCTGTTGACTATTTTGAATGAAACGCTTGATTGTTCGATGATCACGCTTCAGAAGCTTTGCAATTTTAAGAGTGCTGCATCCCTCTGCAAGATATCTCACTATTTTTGACTTTTCTGAGCCTGTCAAGTCCTTCTTTTGACCCATTTTGCCAAAGGAAAGGAAGTTGCCAAATAATTATGCACACCTGATATAGGGTGTTGATGTCATTAGACCACACCCCTTCTCATTACAGAGATGCACATCACCTAATATGCTTAATTGGTAGTAGGCTTTCGAGCCTATACAGCTTGGAGTAAGACAACATGCATAAAGAGGATGATGTGGTCAAAATACTCATTTGCCTAATAATTCTGCACTCCCTTTAAGTCCATGTCAGAGGCGCTGCTACAATCTGTCAAACTTGAAGGACCGTGTCGCTATTCCATGGCATAGATTCCGGTAAGATCGTTTCATTTTTACACACGTTAACGATAGAAGGGTCTCAGTGGGACTCCTTTATCTTTATGGAATCAAGGGTCAATATATCCTGAGGGGGATTATTGAACAGTGGTGGTTTTTAATCATATTTATGAGATTTCGACTGCTTATGTGTAAGAACGTTTGGGCTCATAGGCTAATACGGAACGTACAGATTATTTTTCATTTTAAGAGCTGCACTGTTTTTTTTATTAAGCTGGCGTGCCTTTTCTTAGCAGGGACGGTCCTGCATGAGCGCCATGTGACCAGGAGTGGTCACGTTTATTTCCCGCCTCCCGATTCCAGACCGGGTGTCTGCGGAGAGGAGCTTCTTCTATACCTCCTGGGGGGGGGGGGGGAGATAAGGTGCCAGTTGTACCCTAGATTCTTCTGTTTCTACATATGCAGTTTTCCTTAGTTCCACTCCCCCTTCGCCTGTTAGGGGTTTGTTTCCACCAGAGGTTACTATGCAGTTCCACATGTCCACCTCTACGGCCTTAGTGATGCTACCTCTTCCTGCTGCATGCAAGCAAAGGGTTAATCCAAGTTCTCCGGACCAAGGACTGTCGTGTAAAATGACAATTGTGTCAGGTCAGTCCTCTGGGGGATGCAGTTTCCTCTGAGGCTTCAGAGGTAGAACCTCCAGGGTTGGAGTCTACTGACTTGAATCCTCCGGCTGCAGAGGGCTTAGCATTTAGATTGGCACCCCTGTGTTTACTTCTGAGAGAGGTTTTGGCGATGTTAGAGGTTCCCAGTACTGATCCGTCAGTTGTCTAATTCTTTTATTACAGACGCCGCTTTTCGTCTTGCTAAGTTAGCGGCAAAGAATTCAGGTTTTGCCATTTTAGCGCGAAGAGCGTTATGGCTTAAATCCTGGTCAGCTGATGTGTCATTTAAATCTAAGCTTTTGACCATCCCTTTCAAAGGTAAGACCCTATTCGGGCCTGCACTGAAAGAGATCATTTCAGATATCACTGGAGGGAAGGGTCATGCCCTCCCTCAAGATAAGTCAAATAAGACAAGGACCAAACAAAATAATTTTCGTTCCTTTCGAAACTTCAAGGGTGGTCCCGCTTCCTCTTCCCATGCTGCAAAGCAAGAGGGGAACTTTGCTCAATCCAAGCCAACCTGGAGACCTAACCAGGCTTGGAACAAGGGTAAACAGGCCAAAAGGCCTGCTGCTGCCACTAAGACAGCATGAAGGGGTAGCCCCCAATCCGGTACCGGATCAAGTAGGGGCAGACTTTCTCTCTTTGCTCAGGCCTGGGCAAGAGACTTTCAGGACTCCTGGGCCGTGGAAATTGTAACCCAGGGGTATCTCCTAGATTTCAAAGATTCTCCTCCAAGGGGAAGGTTCCATCTTTCTCAATTGTCTGTAAACCAGACAAAAAGAGATGCGTTCTTACGCTGTGTTGAAGACCTTTTTACCATGAGAGTGATCTGCCCAGTTCCAAAAACAGAACAGGGACAAGGTTTCTACTCCAATCTGTGGTTCCCGAAAAAGAGGGAACCTTCAAACCAATTCTAGATCTCAAGATCCTAAACCAATTCCTAAGAGTTCCATCCTTCAAGATGGAGACCATTCGGACTATTTTACCAATGATCCAGGAGGGTCAATATATGACTACCATGGATCTAAAGGATGCGTATCTACACATTCCTATCCACAAAGATCATCACCAGTTCCTCAGGTTTGCCTTTCTGGACAGGCATTACCAGTTTGTGGCTCTTCCCTTCGGGTTGGCCACGGCGCCAAGAATCTTCACAAAGGTGCTAGGGTCCCTTCTGGCGGTCCTAAGGCCGAGGGGCATAGCAGTGGCACCTTATCTAGACTTGCCAAGTCTCACACGGACTTAGTGTTGGCCTTTCTAAGATCTCATGGGACAAGCGTCTGGCAGATGTCCCAGACGTTCGGGCTTTTTGTCAGGCTTTAGTTAGAATTAAGCTTGTGTTTAAACCTGTTGCTCCGCCATGGAGTCTCAATTTAGTTCTTAAAGTTCTTCAGGGGGTTCCGTTTGAACCCATGCGTTCCATAGATATTAAGCTTCTATCTTGGAAAGTTCTGTTTCTAGTTGCTATCTCTTCAGCTCGAAGAGTTTCTGAACTATCTGCATTACAATGTGACTCGCCTTATCTTGTTTTCCATGCTGATAAGGTGGTTTTGTGTACCAAACCTGGGTTCCTGTTGTTTCTAACAGGAATATCAATCAGGAAATTGTTGTTCCTTCTCTGTGTCCTAATCCTTCTTCTAAGAAGGACCGTCTGTTGCACAACTTGGATGTGGTTTGTGCCTTGAAGTTTTATTTGCAGGCAACCAAAGATTTTCGCCAATCATCTTCTTTGTTTGTTGTCTATGCTGGAAAGCGTAGAGGTCAAAAGGCTACGGCTACCTCTCTTTCCTTTTGGCTGAAAAGCATCATCCGTTTGGCTTATGAGACTGCTGGACAGCAGCCTCCTGAAAGAATTACAGCTCACTCCACTAGAGTGGTGGCTTCCACATGGGCTTTTAAAAATGATGCTTCTGTTGAACAGATTTGTAAGGCTGCGACTTGGTCTTCGCTTCATACCTTTTCCAAATTTTACAAATTTGATACTTTTGCTTCTTCGGAGGCTATTTTTGGGAGAGAGGTTTTGCAAGCAGTGGTGCCTTCCGTTTAGGTTCCTGTCTTGTCCCTCCCTTCATCCGTGTTCTAAAGCTTTGGTATTGGTATCCCACAAGTTAGGATGAATCCGTGGACTCGGTACATCTTGCAAAAGAAAACAGATTTTATGCTTACCTGATAAATTTCTTTCTTTTGCGATGTACCGAGTCCACGGCCCGCCCTGTCTATTCAAGACAGATAGTATTTTTTATGTAAACTTCAGTCACCTCTGCACCTTATAGTTTCTCCTTTTCTTCCTTGGCCTTCGGTCATATGACTGGGGGGTGGAGTTAAGGGGGGAGCTATATAGACAGCTCTGCTGTGGTGCTCTCTTTGCTACTTCCTGTCAGGAAGGACAATATCCAACAAGTTAGGATGAATCCGTGGACTCGGTACATCGCAAAAGAAAGAAATTTATCAGGTAAACATAAATTCTGTTTTTTTGATACTGGGCTTTTTCAATTCATTAACATTTACAATTACTTTTAAATAACTGATGTTTGTGATTTAATACTTTGATTGCACTGTTTGTTTTGGGTTTAAACTACTGCTTACGCAAGGGTTTACATTTTTTTTTAAGGAAACAAAACAAGCCTAAATTTATTTGTATCAACAGCTAGATTCATGCTTCTGCAACCTTGCATCTTGAAATCATGACACCTAGTTAAAGGGACACTGAACCCAATTTTTTTTTCTTTCATTATTCAGATAGAGTATGAAATATTAAGCAACTTTCTAATTTACTCCTATTACCAATTTGTCTTTGTTCGCTTGCTATCTTAATTTTAAAAGCAGGAATGTAAATCTTGGCAGCCAGACCATTTTAGGTTCAGCACCATGGATAGCGCTTGCTTATTGGAGGCTTACATTTTACCCACCAATAAGCAAGCATAACCCAGTTTATTAACCAAAAATGGACCGTCTCCTATGCATTACATTCCTGCTCTTTAAATAAAGATGGCAAGAGAACGAAGAAAAATTGATATAGGAGTAAATTAGAAAGTTGCTTAAAATTGCATGCTGTATCTGAATCATGAAATAAAGAAATTGGGTTTAGTGTCCCTTTAAAGGAACACAATTGTTGTTTGTTTTTTTTAGTCTGTTGCATTTAAAAGAGGGCATTGAAATGTATATTAAGTATGTTCCTTGGAAAATAAATATGTTTTTCTTGTTATGTTTGTGGACATCACTGACCACCAACAGAGATGTTTTAGTTTTAAAAACCTTTTCTCCAACATTGTGTCCGGTCCACGGCGTCATCCATTACTTGTGGGAAATGTTCTCCCCCACAGGGAAAGGCAAGGAGAGCACACAGCAAGAGCTGTCCATATAGCTCCCCCTCTGGCTCCGCCCCCCAGTCATTCTCCTTGCCGCTCTGAACATGTAGCATCTACCACGGGGATGGCGAGGAGTTTGTGGTGTTAGTTGTAGTTTTTTATTCTTCTATCAAGAGTTTGTTATTTTAAAATAGTGCTGGCTTGTACTATTTACTCTATAACAGAAAAGTGATGAAGATTTCTGTTTAAGAGGGCTATGATTTTAGCACAAGTAACTAAAATCCATTACTGTTACCACGCAGGACTGTTGAAACAAGAGAACTTCAGTTGGGGGTAACAGTTTTCAGACTCATCTGCTTCAGGTATGACTAGTCTCCTTCTAACAACACAGGCTAATGCTAGATGACAGTCATTTTTCCCCTCAGGGGAAACGGTAAGCCATTTTTCTTTCACCTCAGCAAAAAAGATAACAGGCTTCCCCTTTTTGTTTTTTATGCTGGTAGACACTGTTAGGGGCTAAATCGATTGGTTTTTATTACAATATTATACCATTTGAAATATTTTATAAGCTCACATACACTTGGGAACGTTTTTTATTGATCTGGCTTGTTTTAGACACCCAAATCTAGTCAGGAAGGCCCCTTCACTCTAGTGTGCTGAGGGAGGAAGCCTCATTTTGGCACTTCAGCTGTGCAGTTGAATTTCAAGGCAGTGCATGCAGATTCATGTGAGAGGGTCCTGTGGTTCAGAAAGCGACTCCAAAAGGCTTTTTTCTGTGAATGGTGACCCCTAAGGAAGGTAAAAAGCTGCAGCAAGGCTGTAGCTGGGCCAAGTAACCAGGGACTCACTTCTCTGGTGGTTGACCCAGGATCACCTGTCTCAGGGAATGAGTTTCCGCAGACCGGAGTGGGTCATCGTCACGACCGACGCCAGCCTCTTGGGGTGGGGCGCGGTCTGGGACTCTCTGAAAGCTCAGGGCCTATGGTCGCAGGAGGAGTCGCTTCTCCCGATAAACATTTTGGAACTAAGAGCTATATTCAATGCGCTCCTGGCTTGGCCTCAGCTAGCGGAAGCCAGGTTCATAAGATTTCAGTCGGACAACATAACGACTGTTGCGTACATCAATCATCAGGGGGGAACAAAGAGTTCCCTAGCGATGAAGGAAGTAACCAAGATAATCCAATGGGCAGAGAATCACTCCTGCCATCTATCTGCTATTCACATCCCAGGAGTAGACAACTGGGAGGCGGACTATTTGAGTCGTCAGACTTTCCATCCGGGGGAGTGGGAACTCCATCCGGAGGTCTTTGCTCAGTTATCCCAATTATGGGGCATTCCAGACATGGATCTAATGGCGTCCCGTCAGAACTTCAAGATTCCTTGCTACGGGTCCAGATCCAGGGATCCCAAGGCGACTCTAGTGGATGCATTAGTGGCGCCTTGGTCGTTCAACCTAGCATATGTGTTTCCACCGTTTCCTCTCCTCCCCAGGCTCATAGCCAGGATCAAACAGGAGAAGGCCTCGGTGATTCTTATAGCTCCTGCGTGGCCACGCAGGACTTGGTATGCAGACCTGGTGAATATGTCATCGGCTCCACCATGGAAGCTACCTTTGAGACAGGACCTTCTAGTACAAGGTCCATTAGAACATCCCAATCTAGTTTCTCTGCAGCTGACTGCTTGGAAATTGAACGCTTGATTTTATCCAAACGTGGGTTTTCAAATTCTGTGATTGATACTCTGGTCCAAGCCAGAAAACCTGTGACTAGAAGGATTTACCATAAAATATGGAAAAAATATATCTGTTGGTGTGAATCCAAAGGATTCTCCTGGAGTAAGATTAAAATTCCAAAGATTCTCTCCTTTCTCCAAGAAGGTTTGGATAAAGGATTGTCAGCTAGTTCTCTAAAAGGACAGATTTCTGCATTATCCGTCTTGTTGCACAAACGACTGGCAGCTTTGCCAGATGTACAAGCTTTTGTTCAGGCTTTGGTTAGAATCAAGCCTGTTTACAGACCCATGACTCCTCCTTGGAGTCTAAATTTAGTTCTTTCAGTTCTTCAAGGGGTTCCGTTTGAACCTTTACATTTCATAGATATTAAGTTACTATCTTGGAAAGTTCTGTTTTTGGTTGCTATTTCTTCTGCTAGAAGAGTTTCTGAATTATCTGCTTTGCAGTGTGATCCACCCTATCTGGTGTTCCATTCAGATAAGGTTGTTTTGCGTACTAAGCCTGGTTTTCTTCCAAAAGTTGTTTCCAACGAGAACATCAACCAGGAAATAGTTGTTCCTTCTTTGTGTTCGAATCCAGTTTCAAAGAAGGAACGTTTATTACACAATTTAGATGTTGTTCGTGCTTTAAAGTTCTATTTAGAAGCAACAAAAGATTTTAGACAAACCTCATCCTTGTTTGTCGTTTACTCTGGTAAGAGGAGAGGTCAAAAAGCTACTGCTACCTCTCTCTTTCTGGCTGAAAAGCATTATCCGCTTGGCTTATGAGACTGCCGGACGGCAGCCTCCTGACCGTATCACAGCTCACTCTACTAGGGCTGTGGCTTCCACATGGGCCTATAAGAACGAGGCTTCTGTTGACCAGATATGTAAGGCAGCGACTTGGTCTTCTCTGCACACTTTTGCCAAATTCTACAAATTTGATATTTTTGCTTCTTCGGAGGCTGTTTTTGGGAGAAAGGTTTTGCAAGCCGTGGTGCCTTCTGTTTAGGTAACCTGATTTGCTCACTCCCTTCATCCGTGTCCTAAAGCTTTGGTATTGGTTCCCACAAGTAATGGATGACGCCGTGGACCGGACACACCAATGTTGGAGAAAACAGAATTTATGCTTACCTGATAAATTACTTTCTCCAACGGTGTGTCCGGTCCACGGCCCGCCCTGGTTTTTTTTTAATCAGGTTGAAATTTTTTTTCTTTATACACTACAGTCACCACGGCACCCTATAGTTTCTCCTTTTTCTCCTAACCGTCGGTCGAATGACTGGGGGGCAGAGCCAGAGGGGGAGCTATATGGACAGCTCTTGCTGTGTGCTCTCCTTGCCTTTCCCTGTGGGGGAGAACATTTCCCACAAGTAATGGATGACGCCGTGGACCGGACACACCGTTGGAGAAAGTAATTTATCAGGTAAGCATAAATTCTGTTTTTATGCTGTTTGATAATTGTATGCATGATAGTAGTTTCTTGAGTTTCTGTTATTCATTCCCTCCCTTGTCAATTCTCAGCATTATATAATGCAGGACTTAATGATGACTTAAAATAACATTCTGGTTCAAGTTCCCACTTCCCTTTCCTTTAACCCCTTCCAAGAGCAGAACAAGTTATGCTTGTCATGCACATTGCGGCCTGTAGGCGCATAAAGAGCCCTTTTCGTCATGTGGCAGGATTGCCGCTCAAACATTTTCAGCGAACTTCACACTACAGGCCGTGGATTATTGGTGCCTTAGTGGGCGGTACTCCCAGGCTTCACGTGGCGATGTCACAACGGGGCTAAACCCAGGATGCAACGCTAGCTGCAAGGGAGCTTGATGTGGTAGTTACTTAAAACCCCTCAATCTCAGCTCCCTTTGCATCTGCAAATCCCTTATTTGAAAGAGTTGTCTGTTCTTTTAAAAGTTCTATAAAGCCGATTGTTTTAAAAATAAAGTAAAAAAACAAACAAACCTATGGGGATTTGCTTTTGGATGTTACATTATAATCTGGTATATGACCTAGGGGTTTATTTTCTAGTAGACAAGTTCCTCTTTTAAAAAAATAAATAAAAATATATATAGTCTGTCTGTATAGACAGGTGATTACTGTGGTAACAGTGATACTTTGCAAGAAAATAAGGGCTTTTATTTCTGTACGGCACAATGGGGCCTCTATAGTCTCTTTTTATAACCCCCAAAAGCTTGTATGGGTCCCTATTTCACACGTGGCTACCCTTGATGACAATTTAGTAAGTAACTGCAGTGGTCACTAGGCCATTTTCAATATTATCTGCTAAAATCTCTGCCAAAATTATACACTTTTTTTATAATTATACACAGTTTTTGCCGCAGCTATATCACATGCCATGAATTATTATAATAATGGCATATTGTGAATCTGCTAAAAAAAAAAAAAAAAAAAAAAAATATATATATATATATATATATATATATATATATATATATATATATATAATTATAATTTGTGGGGGTCACTCACTGAAATTTGATTTACAGTATGGTTTATATCTGGGTAGCAGAAAAAAAATCTCAAATTTGGCACAGCACTGGGGTGAATAAAGGATTCGCAGCAAAAGGGTTAAATTAAGCTTTAACGCTGCAGTTCAAAATTCAGACCCTAGGTGACACTAGAGTGCTAGTGCTGGCACAAAGCATTTTGATGTTTCTGAGTCTGTTGTTACAAGGTTACATTTGGGCATTAGTGATAAAAAGTACAATAGTGAGTGAGATTTCAGCTTGTTAACCGATTCATGTACTCCCATTCTTGTCTAAAATTGTGTAATGCTGGTTTAAGTAGTATCTATTTGTAATATTTCATTGGATGTGATTATCTGATGTGCAGTTCTAGTTCAAAGCTGCAATGCTGCATTTTCCTTTTGACTGTGCCGCTTTCATAATTTTGTTATTTTCTTTAAAGACACAGTAAACACATTTTTTATTATGGCTTGCCTAATCAATGTCATATACAATGCATATATCTTTTTCAGTGTAAATATAAAACAAAAAATACCCTTGAATATGCCTTATTGTCTCCTCCACTGGCCACCCCTCTTTCTATGCATTTGTTTTTCTCTTTTGTTAAATGAATGGACAGATTATTCTATAAACGGCTACCGATGGAGCCATAGATGATAATAAAGGTGCACTCCTCCTGTGCTGTATCTGACTGGAACAGACCTCTAGAGCGTGCCCAGTCTCACCACTGACACAGTGCTATTCTCTGTTTACTTGCAAGTGGTGTGTGAGACTCAAAGCCCCTTGTCAGAATCAAGAAAGTCATTTTAATTATAAAAAGGTACCAGAGAAGCTGGTCAGACAGCAAAGCTCATGATCCTAAACCGATCCTAAATTGCAAAGTTCTATTTTATTTTAAAGGGATATGTATTTGTTGTTTAACAACATACCTCAATGCATTCATAAAGTAATATGTTATTGGCACTTTCTCCAACATTGGTGTGTCCGGTCCACGGCGTCATCCTTACTTGTGGGAATATCTCTTCCCCAACAGGAAATAGCAAAGAGTCCCAGCAAAGCTGGCCATATAGTCCCTCCTAGGCTCCGCCCACCCCAGTCATTCTCTTTGCCGTTGCACAGGCAACATCTCCACGGAGATGGTTAAGAGTATGTGGTGTTTAGTTGTAGTTTTTTTATTCTACTATCAAGAGTTTGTTATTTTAAAATAGTGCTGGTATGTACTATTTACTCTGAAACAGAAAGAGATGAAGATTTCTGTTTGTAAGAGGAAGATGATTTTAGCAGACAGTAACTAAAATCGATTGCTGTTTCCACATAGGACTGTTGAGATGAAGTAACTTCAGTTGGGGGAAACAGCAGACTTTTCTGCTTAAGGTATGACTAGCCATATTTCTAACAAGACTGTGTAATGCTGGAAGGCTGTCATTTCCCCTCATGGGGACCGGTAAGCCATTTTCTTAGTCTCAAACAGAATAAAGGGCTTAATATGGGCTATAAAACTGGTAGACACTTTTATGGGCTAAATCGTTTGCTTTATTTGGACATTTTATACATGTTTATGCTGATAATTCACACTTATAAACTTGGGGAACGTTTTTTAACGTCAGGCACTATGTTAGACACCTTTTCCAGTCAGGAAGGGCCTTCCCAGTTGTAGGCTGAGCCTCATTTCGCGCCATTACTACGCAGTTGTTTTTGAGAGCAAGACATGCAGATGCATGTGTGAGGACCTGAAAGTAGTTGGAAAAGTTCCTAGAAGGCGTCATTTGGTATCGTATTCCCCTCTGGGCTTGGTAAAGTCACAGCAAAGGCTGTAGCTGGGACTGTATAGGGGTTAAATCTGTTACCGGCTCCGCTTTCGTTATTTTAGGGGTTAAAGCTCTGAAAATTGGTGTGCAATACTTTTTATGCTTTAAGACACTGTGGTAAAATTTTGGTAAATTTTGAACAATTCCTTCATATTTTTTCACATATTCAGTAATAAAGTGTGCTCTGTTTAAAATTTAAAGAGACAGTAACGGTTTTGTTTTAAAACGGTTTTCTCCAACATTGGTGTGTCCGGTCCACGGCGTCATCCTTACTTGTGGGAATATCTCTTCCCCAACAGGAAATGGCAAAGAGTCCCAGCAAAGCTGGCCATATAGTCCCTCCTAGGCTCCGCCCACCCCAGTCATTCTCTTTGCCGTTGCACAGGCAACATCTCCACGGAGATGGTTAAGAGTATGTGGTGTTTAGTTGTAGTTTTTTTATTCTACTATCAAGAGTTTGTTATTTTAAAATAGTGCTGGTATGTACTATTTACTCTGAAACAGAAAAAGATGAAGATTTCTGTTTGTGAGAGGAAGATGATTTTAGCAGACAGTAACTAAAATCGATTGCTGTTTCCACATAGGACTGTTGAGATGAAGTAACTTCAGTTGGGGGAAACAGTTAGCAGACTTTTCTGCTTAAGGTATGACTAGCCATATTTCTAACAAGACCATGTAATGCTGGAAGGCTGTCATTTCCCCTCATGGGGACCGGTAAGCCATTTTCTTAGTCAAGCAAACAGAATAAAGGGCTTAATATGGGCTATAAAACTGGTAGACACTTTTATGGGCTAAATCGGAAAGGGCCACGCCCTTCCACAAGATAGGCCTTTCAAGGCCAAGAATAAGTCTAATTTCTCTTGTTAAGTGTATCCAGTCCACGGATCATCCATTACTTATGGGATATTAACTCCTCCCCAACAGGAAGTGCCAGAGGATTCACCCAGCAGAGCTGCTATATAGCTCCTCCCCTAACTGCCATTACCAGTCATTCTCTTGCACCCAACGAATAGATAGGATGTGTGAGAGGACTGTGGTGATTATACTTAGTTTCATACCTTCAATCAAAAGTTTGTTATTTTATAATAGCACCGGAGTGTGTTATTCCTTCTCTGGTAGAATTTGAAGAAGAATCTACCTGAGTTTTTCTATGATTTTAGCCGGAGTAGTTAAGATCATATTGCTGTTTCTCGGCCATCTGAGGAGAGGTAAACTTCAGATCAGGGGACAGCGGGCAGATTAATCTGCAAAGAGGTATGTAGCAGCTTATTATTTTCTGACAATGGAATTGATGAGAAAATTCTGCCATACCGATATAATGTAAACTCAGCCTTAAATGCAGTATCAGCAACTGGTATCAGGCTGTCATGTATGTATATTTTACACTTCAGTATTCTGGGGAATGGCACTTCACTGGAATTATACTGTATGCATAAAACTTTAGCCTAATTTGCAGGGACTAGCAACAGGCTTTTTAATAACACTCAATTTATTAATGTTAAACGTTTTTTGCTGGCATGTAAAATCGTTTAATTTTCTGAGGTACTGGGTGAAAAAATGTTTTGGGCACTATTTTTTTCCACTTGGCAGTCGTTTTATTTAATTTATGACAGTTTACTGATCTCTCTCACTGTTATGTATGAGGGGGAGATTCAGTCAGAAGTTTGTCTTCCCTGCATGATCCGGTTCATCTCTACAGAACTCAGGGGTCTTCAAAACTTGTTTTGAGGGAGGCAATCACTCACAGCAGAGCTGTGAGATTGTAGTTGACTGTGATAAAAAAAACGTTTATTTCTGTATTTTTTTTTTTTTTTCTGCTATCAGGGTTAGTTATCCTTTGCTAATGGGAGCAATCCTTTGCTAAAATTGTGTTTTTTACAAAGATTTGATGCTATAACTTCTCAGTTTATTAATTTTCAACTGTCATAACTTTTTATAGGCACAGTACGTTTTCATATTATAGTAAATTACTTGAAAAGTATTTCCAAGTTGCTAGTTTATTTGCTAGTGTGTTAAACATGTCTGATTCAGAGGAAGATATCTGTGCTATATGTGCTAAAGCCAAAGTGGAGCCCAATAGAAATTTATGTACTAACTGTATTGATGCTACTTTAAATAAAAGTCAATCTGTACAAATTGAACATATTTCACCAAACAACGAGGGGAGAGTTATGCCGACTAACTCGCCTCACGTGTCAGTACCTGCATCTCCCGCTCGGGAGGTGCGTGATATTGTAGCGCCGAGTACATCTGGGCGGCCATTACAAATCACATTACAGGATATGGCTACTGTTATGACTGAAGTTTTGGCTAAATTACCAGAACTAAGAGGTAAGCGTGATCACTCTGGGGTGAGAACAGAGTGCGCTGATAATATTAGGGCCATGTCAGACACTGCGTCACAATTTGCAGAACATGAGGACGGAGAGCTTCATTCTGCGGGTGACGGTTCTGATCCAAACAAATTGGATTCAGATATTTCAAATTTTAAATTTAAGCTGGAAAACCTCCGTGTATTACTAGGGGAGGTGTTAGCGGCTCTGAATGATTGTAACACAGTTGCAATACCAGAGAAAATGTGTAGGTTGGATAAATATTTTGCGGTACCGGCGAGTACTGACGTTTTTCCTATACCTAAGAGACTTACTGAAATTGTTACTAAGGAGTGGGATAGACCCGGTGTGCCGTTCTCACCCCCTCCGATATTTAGAAAGATGTTTCCAATAGACGCCACCACACGGGACTTATGGAAAACGGTCCCTAAGGTGGAGGGAGCAGTTTCTACTTTAGCTAAGCGTACCACTATCCCGGTGGAGGATAGCTGTGCCTTTTCAGATCCAATGGATAAAAAGTTAGAGGGTTACCTTAAGAAAATGTTTGTTCAACAAGGTTTTATATTGCAACCTCTTGCATGCATTGCGCCTGTGACGGCTGCAGCAGCATTTTGGTTTGAGTCTCTGGAAGAGACACTTGAATCAGCTCCATTAGATGAGATTACACACAAGCTTAAAGCCCTTAAGTTAGCTAACTCATTTATTTCAGATGCCGTAGTACATTTAACTAAACTTACGGCTAAGAATTCCGGATTCGCCATTCAGGCACGCAGAGCACTGTGGCTAAAATCCTGGTCAGCTGACGTTACTTCTAAATCTAAATTGCTTAATATACCTTTCAAAGGGCAGACCTTATTCGGGCCCGGGTTGAAAGAAATTATCGCTGACATTACAGGAGGTAAAGGCCATGCCCTGCCTCAAGACAGAGCCAAACCTAAGGCTAGACAGTCTAATTTTCGTTCCTTTCGTAATTTCAAAGCAGGAGCAGCATCAACTTCCTCTGCACCAAAACAGGAAGGAGCTGTTGCTTGCTACAGACAAGGCTGGAGACCTAACCAGTCCTGGAACAAGGGCAAGCAGGCCAGGAAACCTGCTGCTGCCCCTAGACAGCATGAATCGAGGGCCCCCGATCCGGGAACGGATCTAGTGGGGGGCAGACTTTCTCTCTTCGCCCAGGCTTGGGCAAGAGATGTCCAGGATCCCTGGGCGTTAGAGATCATATCTCAGGGATACCTTCTAGACTTCAAATTCTCTCCCCCAAGAGGGAGATTTCATCTGTCAAGGTTGTCAACAAACCAAATAAAGAAAGAGGCGTTTCTACGCTGCGTACAAGATCTTTTATTAATGGGAGTGATCCATCCGATTCCGCGGTCGGAACAAGGACAAGGGTTTTACTCAAATCTGTTTGTGGTTCCCAAAAAAGAGGGAACTTTCAGGCCAATCTTGGATTTAAAGATCCTAAACAAATTCCTAAGAGTTCCATCGTTCAAAATGGAAACTATTCGGACAATTTTACCCATGATCCAAAAGGGTCAGTACATGACCACAGTGGATTTAAAGGATGCTTACCTTCACATACCGATTCACAAAGATCATTACCGGTATCTAAGGTTTGCCTTTCTAGACAGGCATTACCAGTTTGTAGCTCTTCCATTCGGATTGGCTACGGCTCCGAGAATCTTCACAAAGGTTCTGGGTGCTCTTCTGGCGGTACTAAGACCGCGAGGAATTGCGGTAGCTCCGTACCTAGACGACATTCTGATACAAGCTTCAAGCTTTCAAACTGCCAAGTCTCATACAGAGTTAGTACTGGCATTTCTAAGGTCGCATGGATGGAAGGTGAACGAAAAGAAGAGTTCTCTCTTTCCACTCACAAGAGTTCCCTTCTTGGGGACTCTTATAGATTCTGTAGAAATGAAGATTTACCTGACAGAAGACAGGTTAACAAAGCTTCAAAATGCATGCCGTGTCCTTCATTCCATTCAACACCCGTCAGTAGCTCAATGCATGGAGGTGATCGGCTTAATGGTAGCAGCAATGGACATAGAGTACCCTTTGCACGTCTACATCTCAGACCGCTGCAATTGTGCATGCTAAGTCAGTGGAATGGGGATTACTCAGACTTGTCCCCTACTCTGAATCTGGATCAAGAGACCAGAAATTCTCTTCTATGGTGGCTTTCTCGGCCACATCTGTCCAGGGGGATGCCATTCAGCAGGCCGGACTGGACAATTGTAACAACAGACGCCAGCCTACTAGGTTGGGGCGCTGTCTGGAATTCTCTGAAGGCTCAGGGACAATGGAATCAGGAGGAGAGTCTCCTACCAATAAACATTCTGGAATTGAGAGCAGTTCTCAATGCCCTTCTGGCTTGGCCCCAGTTAACAACTCGGGGGTTCATCAGGTTTCAGTCGGACAACATCACGACTGTAGCTTACATCAACCATCAGGGAGGGACAAGAAGCTCCCTAGCAATGATGGAAGTATCAAAGATAATTCGCTGAGCAGAGTCTCACTCTTGCCACCTGTCAGCAATCCACATCCCGGGAGTGGAGAACTGGGAGGCGGATTTCTTAAGTCGTCAGACTTTTCATCCGGGGGAGTGGGAACTTCATCCGGAGGTCTTTGCCCAAATACTTCGACGTTGGGGCAAACCAGAGATAGATCTCATGGCGTCTCGACAGAACGCCAAGCTTCCTCGTTACGGGTCCAGATCCAGGGATCCGGGAGCGGTTCTGATAGATGCTTTGACAGCACCTTGGACCTTCGGGATGGCTTATGTGTTTCCACCCTTCCCGATGCTTCCTCGATTGATTGCCAGAATCAAACAGGAGAGAGCATCAGTGATTCTAATAACGCCTGCATGGCCACGCAGGACTTGGTATGCAGATCTAGTGGACATGTCATCCTGTCCACCTTGGTCGCTACCTCTGAAACAGGACCTTCTGATCCAGGGTCCCTTCAAACATCAAAATCTAATTTCTCTGAAGCTGACTGCTTGGAAATTGAACGCTTGATTTTATCAAAACGTGGTTTTTCTGAGTCCGTTATTGATACCTTAATACAGGCTAGGAAGCCTGTTACCAGAAAGATTTACCATAAGATATGGCGCAAGTACTTATATTGGTGCGAATCCAAGAGTTACTCATGGAGTAAGGTTAGGATTCCGAGGATATTGTCTTTTCTAAAAGAAGGTTTAGAAAAGGGTTTATCCGCTAGTTCCTTAAAGGGACAGATTTCAGCTCTGTCCATTCTTTTACACAAACGTCTGTCAGAAGTTCCGGACGTTCAAGCTTTTTGTCAGGCTTTAGCTAGGATCAAGCCTGTGTTTAAAAGTGTTGCTCCACCATGGAGTTTGAACTTAGTTCTTAATGTTTTACAGGGGGTTCCGTTTGAACCCCTTCATTCCATTGATATCAAGTTGTTATCTTGGAAAGTTCTGTTTTTAATGGCGATTTCCTCGGCTCGAAGAGTCTCTGAGTTATCTGCCTTACATTGTGATTCTCCTTATCTGATTTTTCATTCAGACAAGGTATTTCTGCGTACTAAACCTGGGTTCCTACCTAAGGTGGTCACTAACAGGAATATCAATCAAGAGATTGTGGTTCCATCTTTGTGTCCTAATCCTTCTTCGAAAAAGGAACGTCTGCTACACAATCTAGATGTAGTCCGTGCCCTGAAATTTTATCTACAGGCAACTAAGGATTTTCGACAAACGTCTTCCCTGTTTGTCGTTTATTCTGGTCAGAGGAGAGGCCAAAAAGCTTCGGCTACCTCTCTCTCCTTTTGGCTTCGTAGCATAATACGGTTAGCCTATGAGACTGCTGGACAGCAGCCTCCTGAAAGAATTACAGCACATTCTACTAGAGCTGTGGCTTCCACTTGGGCCTTTAAGAATGAGGCTTCTGTTGAACAGATTTGCAAGGCTGCAACTTGGTCTTCTCTTCAAACTTTTTCCAAATTTTACAAATTTGACACTTTTGCTTCTTCGGAGGCTGTTTTTGGGAGAAAGGTTCTTCAGGCAGTGGTTCCTTCCGTATAAAGAGCCTGCCTGTCCCTCCCGTCATCCGTGTACTTTAGCTTTGGTATTGGTATCCCATAAGTAATGGATGATCCGTGGACTGGATACACTTAACAAGAGAAAACATAATTTATGCTTACCTGATAAATTTATTTCTCTTGTAGTGTATCCAGTCCACGGCCCGCCCTGTCACTTTAAGGCAGGTAATTTTTCCATTAAACTACAGTCACCACTGTACCCTATGGTTTTCCTTTCTCTGCATGTTTTCGGTCGAATGACTGGTAATGGCAGTTAGGGGAGGAGCTATATAGCAGCTCTGCTGGGTGAATCCTCTTGCACTTCCTGTTGGGGAGGAGTTAATATCCCATAAGTAATGGATGATCCGTGGACTGGATACACTACAAGAGAAATAAATTTATCAGGTAAGCATAAATTATGTTTTTCGTTCCTTTCGCAATTTCAGGAACGGACCGGCCTCTAATTCTGCATCCTTTAAGCAAGAGGGTAATGCCTCACAACCCAAACCAGCCTGGAAACCGATGCAAGGCTGGAACAAGGGTAAGCAGGCCAAGAAGCCTGCTGCTGCTAACAAAACAGCATGAAGGAGTAGCCCCCGATCCGGGACTGGATCCAGTAGGGGGCAGACTCTCTCTCTTTGCTCAGGCTTGGGCAAGAGATGTTCAGGATCCTTGGGCACTAGAAATTGTTTCTCAGGGTTATCTTCTGGAATTCAGGGAACTACCCCCAAGGGGAAGGTTCCACATGTCTCACTTATCCTTAAACCAAATAAAGAGACAGGCGTTCTTACATTGTGTAGAAGACCTGTTAAAGATGGGAGTGATACACCCAGTTCCACTAAAGGAACAAGGAATGGGATTTTATTCAAATCTTTTCGTAGTTCCCAAAAAAGAGGGAACTTTCAGACCAATTTTGGACTTGAAGATCCTAAACAAATTTCTCAGGGTACCATCGTTCAAGATGGAAACCATTCGAACGATTCTACCCACTATCCAGGAAGGTCAATTTATGACTACCGTGGATCTACAGGATGCGTACCTACATATTCCTATCCACAAAGAACATCATCAGTTCCTAAGGTTCGCCTTTCTGGACAAACATTACCAGTTTGTGGCCCTCCCATTCGGGTTAGCCACTGCTCCAAGGATTTTCACAAAGGCACTAGGGTCCCTTCTAGCGGTTCTAAGACCGAGGGGCATTGCAGTAGTACCTTACTTGGACGACATTCTAATACAAGCGTCGTCCCTGTCAAAAGCAAAGGCTCATACAGACATCGTTCTGGCCTTTCTCAGATCACACGGATGGAAGGTGAACATAGAAAAAAGTTCTGTCTCCGTCAACAAGAGTTCCCTTCTTGGGATCAATAATAGATTCCTTAGAAATTAGGATTTTTCTGACAGAGGTCAGAAAGTCAAAACTTCTAAGCGCTTGTCAAGTTCTTCATTCTGTTCCACGTCCTTCCATAGCGCAGTGCATGGAAGTAGTAGGGTTGATGGTTGCAGCAATGGACATAGTTCCTTTTGCACAAATTCATCTAAGACCATTACAACTGTGCATGCTCAAACAGTGGAATGGGGACTATACAGACTTGTCTCCAATGATTCAAGTAGATCAGAAGACCAGAGATTCACTCCGTTGGTGGCTGACCCTGGACCATCTATCCCAGGGAATGAGCTTCCGCAGACCAGAGTGGGTCATTGTCACGACCGACGCCAGTCTAGTGGGCTGGGGTGCGGTCTGGGAATCCCTGAAAGCTCAGGGACTATGGTCTCGGGAAGAGTCTCTTCTCCCGATAAACATTCTGGAACTGAGAGCGATCTTCAATGCTCTCAGGGCTTGGCCTCAGCTAGCAAAGGCCAGATTCATAAGATTCCAATCAGACAACATGACGACTGTTGCGTATATCAATCATCAGGGGGGAACAAGGAGTTCCCTGGCGATGAAAGAAGTGACCAAAATAATTCAATGGGCGGAGGATCACTCCTGCCACCTATCTGCGATCCACATCCCAGGTGTGGAAAACTGGGAAGCGGATTATCTGAGTCGTCAGACATTCCATCCGGGGGAGTGGGAACTCCACCCGGAGATTTTGCCCAGTTGACTCAATTATGGGGCATTCCAGACATGGATCTGATGGCGTCTCGTCAGAACTTCAAGGTTTCTTGCTACGGGTCCAGATCCAGGGATCCCAAGGCGACTCTAGTAGATGCACTAGTAGCACCTTGGACCTTCAACCTAGCTTATGTATTTCCACCGTTTCCTCTCATTCCCAGGCTGGTAGCCAGGATCAAACAGGAGAGGGCCTCGGTGATCTTGATAGCTCCTGCGTGGCCACGCAGGACTTGGTATGCAGACCTGGTGAATATGTCATCGGTTCCACCATGGAAGCTACCTTTGAGACAGGACCTTCTTGTTCAGGGTCCATTCGAACATCCAAATCTGGTCTCCCTCCAGCTGACGGCTTGGAGATTGAACGCTTGATTCTATCAAAGCGTGGGTTTTCAGATTCTGTGATAGATACTCTGGTTCAGGCCAGAAAACCGGTAACTAGAAAGATTTACCATAAAATATGGAAAAGATATATCTGTTGGTGTGAATCCAAAGGATTCCCATGGAATAAGATAAAAATTCCTAAGATTCTCTCCTTTCTACAAGAAGGTTTGGAGAAAGGATTATCTGCAAGTTCTCTAAAGGGATAGATCTCTGCTTTATCTGTCTTACTACACAAAAGACTGGCAGCTGTGCCAGATGTTCAAGCATTTGTTCAGGCTCTGGTTAGGATCAAGCCTGTTTAGACCTTTGACTCCTCCCTGGAGTCTAAATCTAGTTCTTTCAGTTCTTCAAGGGGTTCCGTTTGAACCTTTACATTCCATAGATATTAAGTTACTATCTTGGAAAGTTTTGTTTTTGGTTGCTATTTCTTCTGCTAGAAGAGTTTCAGAGTTATCTGCTCTGCAGTGTTCTCCGCCCTATCTGGTGTTCCATGCAGATAAGGTGGTTTTGCGTACTAAGCCTGGTTTTCTTCCAAAGGTTGTTTCTAACAAGAATATTAACCAGGAGATAGTTGTACCTTCTTTATGTCCGAATCCAGTTTCAAAGAAGGAGCGTCTGTTACACAATTTGGACGTAGTCCGTGCTCTAAAATTCTATTTAGAGGCTACAAAAGATTTCAGACAAACATCTTCTTTGTTTGTTGTCTATTCTGGTAAAAGGAGAGGTCAAAAAGCGACTTCTACCTCTCTTTCCTTTTGGCTTAAAAGCATCATCCGATTGGCTTATGAGACTGCCGGACGGCAGCCTCCTGAAAGAATCACAGCTCACTCCACTAGGGCTGTGGCTTCCACATGGGCCTTCAAGAACGAGGCTTCTGTTGACCAGATATGTAAGGCAGCGACTTGGTCTTCACTGCACACTTTTGCCAAATTTTACAAATTTGATACTTTTGCTTCTTCGGAGGCTATTTTTGGGAGAAAGGTTTTGCAAGCCGAGGTGCCTTCCGTTTAGGTAACCTGATTTGCTCTCTCCCTTCATCCGTGTCCTAAAGCTTTGGTATTGGTTCCCACAAGTAATGGATGACGCCGTGGACCGGACACACCAATGTTGGAGAAAACAGAATTTATGCTTACCTGATAAATTACTTTCTCCAACGGTGTGTCCGGTCCACGGCCCGCCCTGGTTTTTTAATCAGGTCTGATGAATTATTTTCTCTAACTACAGTCACCACGGTACCATATGGTTTCTCCTATATATTTCCTCCTGTCCGTCGGTCGAATGACTGGGGTGGGCGGAGCCTAGGAGGGACTATATGGCCAGCTTTGCTGGGACTCTTTGCCATTTCCTGTTGGGGAAGAGATATTCCCACAAGTAAGGATGACGCCGTGGACCGGACACACCGTTGGAGAAAGTAATTTATCAGGTAAGCATAAATTCTGTTTTTGTGCTTTATTGACAAGTTTAAACCTGTTTAACATGTCTGTGCCTTCAGATAAGCTTTGTTCTATATGTATGAAAGTCAATGTGTCTCCCCCTTCAAAATTGTGTGATAATTGTGCCATAGCGTCCAAACAATGTAAGGACAATACTGTCACAGATAATGAAGTTGCCCAAGATGATTCATCAGATGAAGGGAGTAGACATGGTTCTACATCATCTCCTTCTGTGTCGCTTTGGCTAAAGTCTTGGTCAGCGGATGTATCATCCAAGACAAAATTGCTTAACATCCCCTTCAAGGGTAAAACTCTCTTTGGACCAGAATTGAAAGAGATTATCTCAGACATCACTGGGGGAAAGGGCCACGCCCTCCCACAAGATAGGCCTTTCAATGCCAAGAATAAGTCTAATTTTCGTTCCTTTCGTAATTTCAGGAACGGATCGGCCTCTAATTCTGCATCCTCTAAGCAAGAGGGTAATGCCTCACAGTCCAAACCAGCCTGGAAACCGATGCAAGGCTGGAACAAGGGTAAGCAGACCAAGAAGCCTGCTACCGCTAACAAAACAGCATGAAGGAGTAGTCCCCGATCCGGGACCGGATTTAGTGGGGGGCAGACTCTCTCTCTTTGCTCAGGCTTGGGCAAGAGATGCTCAGGATCCCTGGACGCTAGAAATAGTTTCTCAGGGTTATCTTCTGGAATTCAAGGAACTACCCCCAAGGGGAAGGTTCCACATGTCTCACTTATCCTCAAACCAAATAAAGAGACAGGCGTTCTTACATTGTGTAGAAGACCTGTTAAAGATGGGAGTGATACACCCAGTTCCAATGACGGAAGAAGGAATGGGTTTTTACTTAAATCTGTTTGTAGTTCCCAAAAAAGAGGGAACCTTCAGACCAATTCTGGATTTAAAGATCCTAAACAAATTTCTCAGGGTACCGTCATTCAAAATGGAAACCATTCGAACGATTCTACCCACTATCCAGGAAGGTCAATTTATGACTACCGTGGATCTAAAGGATGCGTACCTACATATTCCTATCCACAAAGAACATCATCAGTTCCTAAGGTTCGCCTTTCTGGACAAACATTACCAGTTTGTGGCCCTCCCATTCGGATTAGCCACTGCTCCAAGGATTTTCACAAAGGTACTCGGGTCCCTTCTAGCGGTTCTAAGACCGAGGGGCATTGCAGTAGTACCAAAACTTCTAAGCGCTTGTCAAGTTCTTCATTCTGTTCCGTCCTTCCATAGCTCAGTGCATGGAAGTAGTAGGGTTGATGGTTGCAGCAATGGACATAGTTCCTTTTGCACGAATTCATCTAAGACCATTACAACTGTGCATGCTGAAACAGTGGAATGGGGACTATACAGACTTGTCTCCAGTGATTCAAGTAGATCAGAAGACAAGAGATTCACTCCGTTGGTGGCTAACCCTGGGCCATCTATCACAGGGAATGAGCTTCCGCAGACCAGAGTGGGTCATTGTCACGACCGACGCCAGTCTAGTGGGCTGGGGCGCGGTCTGGGAATCCCTGAAAGCTCAGAAACTATGGTTTCGGGAAGAGTCTCTTCTCCCGATAAACATTCTGGAACTAAGAGCGATATTCAATGCTCTCAGGGCTTGGCCTCAGCTTGCAAAGGCCAGATTCATAAGATTCCAATCAGACAACATGACGACTGTTGCGTATATCAATCATCAGGGGGGAACAAGGAGTTCCCTGGCGATGAAAGAAGTGACCAAAATAATACAATGGGCGGAGGATCACTCCTGCCATCTATCTGCGATCCACATCCCAGGTGTGGAAAACTGGGAAGCGGATTATCTGAGTCGTCAGACATTCCATCCGGGGGAGTGGGAACTCCACCCGGAGATCTTTGCCCAGTTGACTCAATTATGGGGCATTCCAGACATGGATCTGATGGCGTCTCGTCAGAACTTCAAGGTTCCTTGCTACGGGTCCAGATCCAGGGATCCCAAGGCGACTCTTGTGGATGCACTAGTAGCACCTTGGACCTTCAACCTAGCTTATGTGTTTCCACCGTTTCCTCTCGTTCCCAGGCTGGTAGCCAGGATCAAACAGGAGAGGGCCTCGGTGATTTTGATAGCTCCTGCGTGGCCACGCAGGACTTGGTATGCAGACCTGGTGAATATGTCATCGGTTCCACCATGGAAGCTTCCTTTGAGACAGGACCTTCTTGTTCAGGGTCCATTCGAACATCCAAATCTGGTCTCCCTCCAGCTGACGGCTTGGAGATTGAACGCTTGATTCTATCAAAGCGTGGGTTTTCAGATTCTGTGATAGATACTCTGGTTCAGGCCAGAAAACTGAACTAGAAAGATTTACCATAAAATATGGAAAAGATATATCTGCTGGTGTGAATCCAAGGGATTCCCATGGAATAAGATAAAAATTCCTAAGATTCTTTCCTTTCTGCAAGAAGGTTTGGATAAAGGATTATCTGCGAGTTCTCTAAAGGGACAGATTTCTGCTTTATCTGTCTTACTACACAAACGACTGGCAGCTGTGCCAGATGTTCAAGCATTTGTTCAGGCTCTGGTTAGGATCAAGCCTGTTTACAGACCTTTGACTCCTCCCTGGAGTTTAAATCTAGTTCTTTCAGTTCTTCAAGGGGTTCCGTTTGAACCTCTTCATTCCATAGATATTAAGTTGTTATCTTGGAAAGTTTTTGTTTTTGGTTGCTATTTCTTCTGCTAGAAGAGTTTCAGAGTTATCTGCTCTGCAGTGTTCTCCGCCCTATCTGGTGTTCCATGCAGATAAGGTGGTTTTGCGTACTAAGCCTGGTTTTCTTCCAAAGGTTGTTTCTAACAAAAATATTAACCAGGAGATAGTTGTACCTTCTTTGTGTCCGAATCCAGTTTCAAAGAAGGAACGTTTGTTACACAATTTGGACGTAGTCCGTGCTCTAAAATTCTATTTAGAAGCTACAAAATATTTCAGACAAACATCTTCTCTGTTTGTCGTCTATTCTGGTAAAAGGAGAGGTCAAAAAGCGACTTCTACCTCTCTTTCCTTTTGGCTTAAAAGCATCATCCGATTGACTTACGAGGCTTCTGTTGATCAGATATGTAAGGCAGCGACTTTGTCTTCACTGTACACTTTTGCCAAATTTTACAAATTTGATACTTTTGCTTCTTCGGAGGCTATTTTTGGGAGAAAGGTTTTGCAAGCCGTGGTGCCTTCCGTTTAGGTAACCTGATTTGCTCCCTCCCTTCATCCGTGTCCTAAAGCTTTGGTATTGGTTCCCACAAGTAAGGATGATGCCGTGGACCGGACACACCAATGTTGGAGAAAACAGAATTTATGCTTACCTGATAAATTACTTTCTCCAACGGTGTGTCCGGTCCACGGCCCGCCCTGGTTTTTTTATCAGGTTTGATGAACTACAGTCACCACGGCACCCTATGGTTTCTCCTATTTTTTCCTCCTGTCCGTCGGTTGAATGACTGGGGTGGGCGGAGCCTAGGAGGGACTATATGGCCAGCTTTGCTGGGACTCTTTGCCATTTCCTGTTGGGGAAGAGATATTCCCACAAGTAAGGATGACGCTGTGGACCGGACACACCGTTGGAGAAAGTAATTTATCAGGTAAGCATAAATTCTGTTTTTAATCTGCCTTTTTCTCTTGTAAGGTGTATCCAGTCCACGGATTCATCCATTACTTGTGGGATATTCTCCTTCCCAACAGGAAGCTGCAAGAGGATCACCCACAGCAGAGCTGTCTATATAGCTCCTCCCCTAACTGCCACCTCCCAGTCATTCTCTTGCAGCTCTCGACAAGGGAAGCAGCTAGAGAGATGTGGTGCATTAATGTAGTTTATCTTCAATCAAAAGTTTGTTATTTTCAAATGGTACCGGAGTTGTACTATTTTAGCCTCAGGCAGAAAGTTGAAGAAGAGTCTGCCTGTGGTCTTTGATGATCTTAGCAGGTTGTAACTAAGATCCATTGCTGTTCTCACACATAACTGAAGAGATGGGTAACTTCAGCTGGGGGAATAGCGTGCAGGGTCTCCTGCTCTGAGGTATGTGCAGTTTTAAATTTTTCTAGAGAAATGCTAAGCTAGAAAATGCTGACAATACCGAATTTATTTAAGGTAAGCCTGATAACAGTGATTTAATAACGACTGGTATCATGCTTACTGTAAAGGGTAATATTTTTATTATTTACTCACATTACTGAATAGATATAACGTTTGCTTGAGGTATATAAATGTTTATTTCTCCAACATAGGTGTGTCCGGTCCACGGCGTCATCCTTACTTGTGGGATATTCTCCTCCCCAACAGGAAATGGCAAAGAGCCCAGCAAAGCTGGTCACATGATCCCTCCTAGGCTCCGCCTACCCCAGTCATTCTCTTTGCCGTTGTACAGGCAACATCTCCACGGAGATGGCTTAGAGTTTTTTAGTGTTTAACTGTAGTTTTTATTATTCAATCAAGAGTTTGTTATTTTGAAATAGTGCTGGTATGTACTATTTACTCAGAAACAGAAAAGAGATGAAGATTTCTGTTTGTATGAGGAAAATGATTTTAGCAACCGTAACTAAAATCCATGGCTGTTCCACACAGGACTGTTGAGAGCAATTAACTTCAGTTGGGGGAACAGTATGCAGTCTCTTGCTGCTTGAGGTATGACACATTCTAACAAGACGATGTAATGCTGGAAGCTGTCATTTTCCCTATGGGATCCGGTAAGCCATGTTTATTACGATCGTAAATAAGGGCTTCACAAGGGCTTATTAAGACTGTAGACTTTTTTGGGCTAAATCGATTCATTATTAACACATATTTAGCCTTGAGGAATCATTTTATCTGGGTATTTTGATATAATAATATCGGCAGGCACTGTATTAGACACCTTATACCTTAGGGGCTTTCCCAAAGCATAAGCAGAGCCTCATTTTCGCGCCGGTGTGGCGCACTTGTTTTTGAGAGGCATGGCATGCAGTCGCATGTGAGAGGAGCTCTGACACTTAGAAAAGACTTTCTGAAGGCGTCATTTGGTATCGTATTCCCCTTTGGGCTTGGTTGGGTCTCAGCAAAGCAGATACCAGGGACTGTAAAGGGGTTAAAGTTTAAAACGGCTCCGGTTCCGTTATTTTAAGGGTTAAAGCTTCCAAATTTGGTGTGCAATACTTTTAAGGCTTTAAGACACTGTGGTGAAAATTTGGTGAATTGTTTTTTCGCAATTGCAGTAATAAAGTGTGTTCAGTTTAAAATTTAAAGTGACAGTAACGGTTTTATTTTAAAGCGTTTTTTGTACTTTGTTATCAAGTTTATGCCTGTTTAACATGTCTGAACTACCAGATAGACTGTGTTCTGAATGTGGGGAAGCCAGAATTCCTATTCATTTAAATAAATGTGATTTATGTGATAATGACAATGATGCCCAAGATGATTCCTCAAGTGAGGGGAGTAAGCATGGTACTGCATCATTCCCTCCTTCGTCTACACGAGTCTTGCCCACTCAGGAGGCCCCTAGTACATCTAGCGCGCCAATACTCCTTACTATGCAACAATTAACGGCTGTAATGGATAATTCTGTCAAAAACATTTTAGCCCAAATGAACACTTGTCAGCGTAAGCGCGGCTGCTCTGTTTTAGATACTGAAGAGCATGGCCACGCTGATACTAATATCTCTGAAGGGCCCCTAACCCAGTCTGATGGGGCCAGGGAAGTTTTGTCTGAGGGAGAAATTACTGATTCAGGGAACATTTCTCAACAGGCTGAACCTGATGTGATTGCATTTAAATTTAAGTTGGAACATCTCCGCATTCTGCTTAAGGAGGTATTATCCACTCTGGATGATTGTGACAAGTTGGTCATCCCAGAGAAACTATGTAAAATGGACAAGTTCCTAGAGGTGCCGGGGCTCCCAGAAGCTTTTCCTATACCCAAGCGGGTGGCGGACATTGTTAATAAAGAATGGGAAAGGCCCGGTATTCCTTTCGTCCCTCCCCCCATATTTAAAAAATTGTTTCCTTTGGTCGACCCTAGAAAGGACTTATGGCAGACAGTCCCCAAGGTCGAGGGGGCGGTTTCCACTTTAAACAAACGCACCACTATACCCATAGAGGATAGTTGTGCTTTCAAAGATCCTATGGATAAAAAATTAGAAGGTTTGCTTAAAAAGATGTTTGTTCAGCAGGGTTACCTTCTACAACCAATTGCATGCATTGTCCCTGTCGCTACAGCCGCATGTTTCTGGTTCGATGAGCTGATAAAGGCGGTCGATAGTGATTCTCCTCCTTATGAGGAGATTATGGACAGAATCAATGCTCTCAAATTGGCTAATTCTTTCACCCTAGACGCCACTTTGCAATTGGCTAGGTTAGCGGCTAAGAATTCTGGGTTTGCTATTGTGGCGCGCAGAGCGCTTTGGTTGAAATCTTGGTCGGCTGATGCGTCTTCCAAGAACAAGCTACTTAACATTCCTTTCAAGGGGAAAACGCTGTTTGGCCCTGACTTGAAAGAGATTATCTCTGATATCACTGGGGGTAAGGGCCACGCCCTTCCTCAGGATCGGCCTTTCAAGGCAAAAAATAAACCTACTTTTCGTCCCTTTCGTAGAAACGGACCAGCCCGAGGTGCTACGTCCTCTAAGCAAGAGGGTAATACTTCTCAAGCCAAGCCAGCTTGGAGACCAATGCAAGGCTGGAACAAGGGAAAGCAGGCCAAGAAACCTGCCACTGCTACCAAGACTGCATGAAAAGTTGGCCCCCGATCCGGGACCGGATCTGGTGGGGGGCAGACTCTCTCTCTTCGCTCAGGCTTGGGCAAGAGATGTTCTGGATCCTTGGGCGCTAGAAATAGTCTCCCAAGGTTATCTTCTGGAATTCAAGGGACTTCCCCCAAGGGGGAGGTTCCACAGGTCTCAGTTGTCTTTAGACCACATAAAAAGACAGGCATTCTTACATTGTGTAGAAGACCTGTTAAAAATGGGAGTGATTCATCCTGTTCCATTAAGAGAACAAGGGATGGGGTTCTACTCCAATCTGTTCATAGTTCCCAAAAAAGAGGGAACGTTCAGACCAATCTTAGATCTCAAGATCTTAAACAAGTTTCTCAAGGTTCCATCGTTCAAGATGGAAACCATTCGAACTATTCTTCCTTCCATCCAGAAAGGTCAATTCATGACCACGGTGGATTTAAAGGATGCGTATCTACATATTCCTATCCACAAGGAACATCATCGGTTCCTGAGGTTCGCATTCCTGGACAAGCATTACCAGTTCGTGGCGCTTCCTTTCGGATTAGCCACTGCTCCAAGGATTTTCACAAAGGTACTAGGGTCCCTTCTAGCTGTGCTAAGACCAAGGGGCATTGCTGTAGTACCTTACTTGGACGACATTCTGATTCAAGCGTCGTCCCTTCCTCAAGCAAAGGCTCACACGGACATCGTCCTGGCCTTTCTCAGATCTCACGGATGGAAAGTGAACGTGGAAAAGAGTTCTCTATCGCCGTCAACAAGGGTTCCCTTCTTGGGAACAATAATAGACTCCTTAGAAATGAGGATATTTCTGACAGAGGCCAGAAAAACAAAGCTTCTAGACTCTTGTCGGATACTTCATTCCGTTCCTCTTCCTTCCATAGCTCAGTGCATGGAAGTGATCGGGTTGATGGTAGCGGCAATGGACATAGTTCCTTTTGCGCGCATTCATCTAAGACCATTACAACTGTGCATGCTCAGTCAGTGGAATGGGGATTATACAGACTTGTCTCCGAAGATACAAGTAAATCAGAGGACCAGAGACTCACTCCGTTGGTGGCTGTCCCTGGACAACCTGTCACAAGGGATGACATTCCGCAGACCAGAGTGGGTCATTGTCACGACCGACGCCAGTCTGATGGGCTGGGGCGCGGTCTGGGGAGCCCTGAAAGCTCAGGGTCTTTGGTCTCGGGAAGAATCTCTTCTACCGATAAATATTCTGGAACTGAGAGCGATATTCAATACTCTCAAGGCTTGGCCTCAGCTAGCGAGGGCCAAGTTCATACGGTTTCAATCAGACAACATGACAACTGTTGCGTACATCAACCATCAGGGGGGAACAAGGAGTTCTCTAGCGATGGAAGAAGTGACCAAAATCATTCTATGGGCGGAGTCTCACTCCTGCCACCTGTCCGCTATCCACATCCCAGGAGTGGAAAATTGGGAAGCGGATTTTCTGAGTCGTCAGACATTGCATCCGGGGGAGTGGGAACTCCATCCGGAAATCTTTGCCCAAGTCACTCAGCTGTGGGGCATTCCAGACATGGATCTGATGGCCTCTCGTCAGAACTTCAAAGTTCCTTGCTACGGGTCCAGATCCAGGGATCCCAAGGCGGCTCTAGTGGATGCACTAGTAGCACCTTGGACCTTCAAACTGGCTTATGTGTTCCCGCCGTTTCCTCTCATCCCCAGGCTGGTAGCCAGGATCAATCAGGAGAGGGCGTCGGTGATCTTGATAGCTCCTGCGTGGCCACGCAGGACTTGGTATGCAGATCTGGTGAATATGTCATCGGCTCCACCTTGGAAGCTACCTTTGAGACGAGACCTTCTTGTTCAGGGTCCGTTCGAACATCCGAACCTGGTTTCACTCCAGCTGACTGCTTGGAGATTGAACGCTTGATCTTATCGAAGCGAGGGTTCTCAGATTCTGTTATCGATACTCTTGTTCAGGCCAGAAAGCCTGTAACTAGAAAAATTTACCACAAAATTTGGAAAAAATATATCTGTTGGTGTGAATCTAAAGGATTCCCTTGGGACAAGGTTAAGATTCCTAAGATTCTATCCTTCCTTCAAGAAGGATTGGAAAAAGGATTATCTGCAAGTTCCCTGAAGGGACAGATTTCTGCCTTGTCTGTGTTACTTCACAAAAAGCTGGCAGCTGTGCCAGATGTTCAAGCCTTTGTTCAGGCTCTGGTTAGAATTAAGCCTGTTTACAAACCTTTGACTCCTCCTTGGAGTCTCAATTTAGTTCTTTCAGTTCTTCAGGGGGTTCCGTTTGAACCCTTACATTCCGTTGATATTAAGTTATTATCTTGGAAAGTTTTTGTTTTTAGTTGCAATCTCTTCTGCTAGAAGAGTTTCAGAATTATCTGCTCTGCAGTGTTCTCCTCCTTATCTGGTGTTTCATGCAGATAAGGTGGTTTTACGTACTAAGCCTGGTTTTCTTCCAAAAGTTGTTTCTAACAAAAACATTAATCAGGAGATTATCGTACCTTCTCTGTGTCCGAAACCAGTTTCAAAGAAGGAACGTTTGTTGCACAATTTGGATGTTGTTCGCGCTCTAAAATTCTATTTAGATGCTACAAAGGATTTTAGACAAACATCTTCCTTGTTTGTTGTTTATTCTGGTAAAAGGAGAGGTCAAAAAGCAACTTCTACCTCTCTCTCTTTTTGGATTAAAAGCATCATCAGATTGGCTTACGAGACTGCCGGACGGCAGCCTCCCGAAAGAATCACAGCTCATTCCACTAGGGCTGTGGCTTCCACATGGGCCTTCAAGAACGAGGCTTCTGTTGATCAGATATGTAGGGCAGCGACTTGGTCTTCACTGCACACTTTTACCAAATTTTACAAGTTTGATACTTTTGCTTCTTCTGAGGCTATTTTTGGGAGAAAGGTTTTGCAAGCCGTGGTGCCTTCCATTTAGGTGACCTGATTTGCTCCCTCCCTTCATCCGTGTCCTAAAGCTTTGGTATTGGTTCCCACAAGTAAGGATGACGCCGTGGACCGGACACACCTATGTTGGAGAAAACAGAATTTATGTTTACCTGATAAATTACTTTCTCCAACGGTGTGTCCGGTCCACGGCCCGCCCTGGTTTTTTTAATCAGGTCTGATAATTTATTTTCTTTAACTACAGTCACCACGGTATCATATGGTTTCTCCTATGCAAATATTCCTCCTTAACGTCGGTCGAATGACTGGGGTAGGCGGAGCCTAGGAGGGATCATGTGACCAGCTTTGCTGGGCTCTTTGCCATTTCCTGTTGGGGAGGAGAATATCCCACAAGTAAGGATGACGCCGTGGACCGGACACACCGTTGGAGAAAGTAATTTATCAGGTAAACATAAATTCTGTTTTCATATTGGTGATGAAACTTTTTTCTGGGGCCCAGTTTTTCCACATGGCTGACTAGATTTTGCCTAGGGATCGTTTTTTAAGGCCCTCTCACTGTGAGTACAGGTTGGGAGGGGCCTATTTTCCATTAGTTTTTGCAGCTTGAGACATCCAGCTTCCCTGAAGGAGTCCCCTGAACATATAGGACCTCTCTAAGGGGTTTTTGTGCCTTCCAAAGTCGTAGTATGGGCAGGTAGGGCCACAGTAGAGCTGTGGCAGTTTGTTGTGACTGTTTAAAAACGTTTATCGTTTTTTTTTTTATCCGGTTTTGAAACTAAGGGGTTAATCATCCATTTGCAAGTGGGTGCAATGCTCTTTCAGCCTATTATACACACTGTAAAAATTTCGTAAGATTTACTGCTTTTTTTCACTGTTTTAGCAGTATCTGTGATTATTTTTTTCTCTTAAAGTCACAGTACCGTATTTATTGTTTGCTTGTTCACAGTTATTAAAGTGTTTTCCAAGCTTGCTGGTCTCATTACTAGTCTGTTTAAACATGTCTGACATAGAGGAAACTCATTGTTCATTATGTTTAGAAGCCATTGTGGAACCCCCTCTTAGAATGTGTACCAAAGGCACTGATTTTACTATAGATTACAAAGACCATATTCTGGCTTTAAAAAATTTAGCACCAGAAGAAATTGACAAGGAGGAAGTTATGCAGTCTAACTCTCCCCACGTGTCAGATCCTATAAATCCCGCTCAGGGGACGCCAAGTACATCTAGCGCGCCCATTGCGTATACCTTGCAAGACATGGCGGCAGTTATGAATCATACCCTTACAGAGGTATTATCTAAACTGCCAGGATTGCAAGGAAAGCGAGACAGCTCTGGGACTAGAATAAATACAGAGCTCTCTGACGCTTTAGTAGCTATCTCTGATACACCCTCACAATATTATGAAGCTGAAGCAGGGGAGCTTCAATCTGTGGGTGATTTTTCTGATTTAGGGAAGATACTTCAATCTGATTCTGATATGTCTACATTTAAATTTAAGCTTTAACACCTCCACGTATTGCTCAGGGAGGTTTTAGCATCTCTGGACGACTGTGACACTATTGTAGTCCCAGAGAAATTATGTAGATTGGATAAATACTATGCAGTACCTACTTACACTAATGTTTTTCCAATCCCTAAAAGGTTTTCTGAAATTATTACTAAGGAATGGGATAGACCAGGTGTACCGTTCTCTCCCCCTCCTGTTTTTAAAAAAGATGTTTCCTATAGACGCTGCTACACGGGACTTATGGCAGACGGTCCCTAAGGTGGAGGGAGCAGTTTCTACTCTAGCTAAGCGTACCACTATCCCTGTCGAGGACAGTTGTGCTTTTCTAGATCCAATGGATAAAAAAATTAGAGGGTTACCTTAAGAAAATTTTTATTCAACAAGGTTTTATTCTCCAGCCTCTTGCATGCATTGCCCCAGTCACTGCTGCCGCAGTTTTCTGGTTTGAGTCCCTAGAGGAGGCTCTACAGGTTGAAACCCCGTTGGAAGATATTATTGACAAGCTTAGGGCCCTTAAGCTAGCCAATTCATTTGTTTCTGACACCGTTGTTCATTTAACCAAGCTAACGGCTAAAAATTCAGGTTTTGCTATTCAGGCGCGTAGGGCGCTATGGCTTAAATCCTGGTCAGCTGATGTGGCTTCAAAGTCTAAACTTCTCAACATTCTCTTCAAAGGACAGATCCTATTCGGGCCTGGACTGAAGGAGATCATTTCTGACATCGCTGGAGGAAAAGGTCACGCCCTTCCTCAAGACAGGTCCAACAAATTAAGGACCAAACAGTCTAGTTTTCGGCCCTTTCGAAACTTGAAGAGTGGCGCAGCTTCAACTTCCTCTAACACAAAAAAAGAGGGAACTTTTGCCCAGTCTAAGCTGGTCTGGAGACCTAACCAGGCTTGGAACAAGGGGAAACAGGCCAAGAAGCCTGCTGCTGCCTCTAAGACAGAATGAAGGAGCAGCCCCCGATCCGGAAACGGATCTAGTAGGGGGCAGACTCTATCTCTTCGCCCAGGCTTGGGCAAGAGATGTCCAGGATCCCTGGGCATTGGAAATTGTGTCCAAGGGTTATCTTCTGGAATTCAAAACCTCTCCCACAAAAGGGAGATTTCATCTCTCACTTTTATCTGCAAACCAGATAAAGAGAGAAGCATTCTTACATTGTGTTCAAGACCTCCTAGTTATGGGAGTGATCCAACCAGTTCCGCAGGAGGAACAGGGACAGGGCTTTTATTCAAATCTGTTTGTTGTTCCCAAGAAAGAGGGAACATTCAGACCAATCTTAGATCTCAAGATCTTAAACAAATTTCTCAGAGTCCCATCCTTCAAATTGGAGACTATTCGAACCATCCTTCCTATTATCCAGGAGGGTCAATACAGGCACTACCAGTTTGTGGCTCTTCCCTTCGGGTTGGCCACGGCACCAAGAATCTTTACAAAGGTTCTAGGGTCCCTTCTAGCGGTCCTAAGGCCGCGGGCTATAGCAGTAGCCCCTTACTCAGACGACATTCTGATACAGGCGTCGACTTTTCAAGTTGCCAGGTCTCACACGGACATTGTTCTGGCATTCCTGAGGTCTCATGGGTGGAAAGTGAACGAAAAGAAGAGTTCTCTATCCCCTCTCACAAGAGTTTCCTTCCTAGGAACTCTGATAGATTCTGTTGAAATGAAGATTTATGTGACAGAGGCCAGGTTGTCAAAACTTCTAAATTCCTGCCGTGTTCTTTATTCTACTTCTCGCCCTTCAGTGGCTCAGTTTATGGAAGTAATCGGCTTAATGGTAGCGGCAATGGACATAGTGCCGTTTGCCCGCCTACATCTCAGACCGCTCCAACTCTGCATGCTCAGTCAGTGGAATGGGAATTACACAGATTTGTCCCCTCTACTAAATCTGGATCAAGAGACCAGGGATTATCTTCTCTGGTGGTTATCTCGGGTCCATCTGTCCAAGGGTATGACCTTCCGCAGGCCAGATTGGACAATAGTAATGACAGATGCCAGCCTTCTGGGCTGGGGTGCAGTCTGGAACTCCCTGAAGGCTCAGGGCTTGTGGAGTCAGGAGGAGACACTCCTTCCGATAAACATTCTGGAACTAAGAGCGATATTCAATGCTCTTCAGGCTTGGCATCAGCTAGCTGCGGTCAGGTTCATCAGATTTCAGTCGGACAACCTCACGACTGTAGCTTACATCAACCATCAAGAGGGAACAAGGAGTTCCCTAGCAATGTTGGAGGTTTCAAAAATAATTCTATGGGCAGAGGTTCACTCTTGCCATCTATCAGCTATCCATATCCCAGGAGTAGAGAACTGGGAGGCGGATTTTCTAAGTCGGCAGACTTTTCATCCGGGGGAGTGGGAACTCCATCCGGAGGTGTTTGCATAGTTGATTCAACTTTGGGGCAAACCAGAACTGGATCTCAAGGCGTCTCGTCAGAACGCTAAGCTTCCTTGTTACGGGTTCAGGTCCAGGGATCCCAAGGCAGCACTGATAGATGCTCTAGCAGCGCCTTGGTCTTTCAACCTGGCTTATGTGTTTCCACCGTTTCCTCTGCTCCCTCGTCTGATTGCCAAGATCAAGCAGGAGAGAGCTTCAGTGATTTTGTTAGCTCCTGCGTGGCCACGCAGGACTTGGTACGCAGATCTGGTGGACATGTCATCCTTTCCACCTTGGGCTCTGCCGCTGAGGCAGGACCTTCTACTTCAAGATCCCTTCAAACATCCAAATCTAATTTCTCTGCGTCTGACTGCTTGGAGATTGAACGCTTGATTTTGTCAAAACGTGGTTTTTCCGAGTCAGTCATTGATACCTTAATTCAGGCTCGAAAGCCTGTCACCAGGAAAATCTATCATAAGATATGGTGTAAATATCTTCATTGGTGTGAATCCAAGGGTTACTCATGGAGTAAAGTCAGGATTCCCAGGATATTGTCTTTTCTCCAAGAAGGATTGGAGAAAGGATTGTCAGCTAGTTCCTTAAAGGGACAGATTTCTGCTCTGTCTATTCTTTTGCACAAGCGTCTGGCGGATGTTCCAGACGTTCAGGCATTTTGTCAGGCTTTAATTAGAATCAAGCCTGTGTTTAAACCTGTTGCTCCGCCATGGAGTTTAAATTTAGTTCTTAAAGTTCTTCAAGGGGTTCCGTTTGAACCTCTGCATTCCATAGATATCAAGCTTTTATCTTGGAAAGTTCTGTTCATGGTAGCTATCTCTTCGGCTCGAAGAGTTTCAGAGTTATTTGCCTTGCAGTGTGATTCCCCTTATCTGATCTTCCATGCAGATAAGGTAGTTTTGCGTACCAAACCTGGGTTTCTTCCTAAGGTGGTATCCAGTAAGAATATCAATCAAGAGATTGTTGTTTCGTCACTGTGTCTTAGTCCCTCTTCAAAGAAGGAACGTCTATTACACAATCTTGATGTGGTTTGTGCTTTAAAGTTTTTTTTACAAGCTACTAAAGATTTTCGTCAAACATCTGCATTGTTTGTTGTCTACTCTGGACAGAGGAAAGGCCAAAAGAAGGAACGTCTATTACACAATCTTGATGTGGTTCGTGCTTTAAGGTTTTTTTTACAAGCTACTAAAGATTTTCGTCAAACTTCTGCATTGTTTGTTGTCTACTCTGGACAGAGGAAAGGCCAAAAGAAGGAACGTCTATTACACAATCTTGATGTGGTTCGTGCTTTAAGGTTTTTTTTACAAGCTACTAAAGATTTGCGTCAAACATCTGCATTGTTTGTTGTCTACCCTGGACAGAGGAAAGGCCAAAAGGCTTCAGCAACTTCTCTTTCTTTTTGATTAAGAAGTATAATCCGCTTAGATTATGAGACTGCTGGCCAGCAGCCTCCTGTAAGAATTACAGCTCATTCCACTAGAGCGGTGGCTTCCACATGGGCTTTTAAAAATGAGGCTTCAGTTGAACAGATTTGTAAGGCGGCGACTTGGTCTTCGCTTCATACTTTTTCAAAATTCTATAAATTTGATACTTTTGCTTCTTCGGAGGCTATTTTTGGGAGAAAGGTCTTACAGGCAGTGGTGCCTTCCGTTTAAGTACCTGCCTTGTCCCTCCCTTCATCCGTGTCCTATAGCTTTGGTATTGGTATCCCACAAGTAATGGATGAATCCGTGGACTGGATACACCTTACAAGAGAAAACAAAATTTATGCTTACCTGATAAATTTATTTCTCTTGTGGTGTATCCAGTCCACGGCCCGCCCTGTCATTTTAAGGCAGGTGTTTTTTAATTTTTAAACTACAGTCACCACTGCACCCTATAGTTTCTCCTTTCTCTTGCTTGTCTTCGGTCGAATGACTGGGAGGTGGCAGTTAGGGGAGGAGCTATATAGACAGCTCTGCTGTGGGTGATCCTCTTGCAGCTTCCTGTTGGGAAGGAGAATATCCCACAAGTAATGGATGAATCCATGGACTGGATACACCACAAGAGAAATAAATATATCAGGTAAGCATAAATTTTGTTTTTGCACATTTCACAGCCTGCACAGACAAATATTTTGTATAATTAAATATTCTTGTTTCTGCAGTTAGTCCATTGTGTATCTACTTTTAAATCATTTGGTATAATAATGCCCACGTTCTTTTTCCTCTTTGAGGTTAGCAAGGTACTACAATTTATCATTTTGTTGTGGTGTAGCAGCACCTGGCTGATTTCACTGACCATCTGGCTAAAAGTATAGCTAATATTAGGCTAAAGGTAGCTAATTTAAAATGCTCAATTTTTATTGCACAAATTATCATTGGATGTGCTTTGGATAGCAGAAAATTTACTGTCCCAACCTGGCTACTTTATAATGCCACTCAGCTACTTATAATAGCATGACACCCAGCTGAAAAATTGTCTGTGAAGAATACTCACACACACTCTCACACACACTCTCACACACACTCTCACACACACTCTCACACACACTCTCACACACACTCTCACACACACTCTCACACACACTCTTTTCAATGTATTTAAAACTGTTATTTTATTTGAATTTACTTTGTTTTGCAAGCAAGGCTTAACCCCTTAAAATCACCTTGGGGTATTTGTTTTTCTGATCTCCATTTCTGTGCCTCATAGAGACACACATACGCTTGTCAATATATCAAGCAGTAATTGTGTAGTATTTTGTTTGGGTCAGGGTTCTGATTTACACCATCCTCTATGGGTGCAAGTTAAAATTACACTATTAAAGTAAAAGGTGATGTAGTAAAATATTTTTTGCTACACATAATAAAACAAAAGTGATCTTTGCGCTCCATGTAGTAATACCAGCGCACATAAATGTGCGCTGGTATTACATGTTAAATGCAATGCGAACGCGAGGAAGCATTGCGCTCATTAGAGAGCACATTCATGATCTCTGGTTAATTTTCTAAGCGCTAATTGCTACCGCAAGCTCACAGTAGCAATCAACAGTCAATTGTAATGGCTGGTTATTTATCATGCGCCTGTAAACGGACAAATTTTTTCGTTTACAGGTGTGCGATAAATTAGCTCTCCACTTGTAATCTAGCCCTTTATGGGAACTTCGCTCTCTCACTGTAAATCTTCAGGAAGAGTCTCAGGATTTATTAATTACCCCTTTTCTGTAAACAGTCCGCCACTCGTTTTGAGCTCAAGTTCATCATGAGATCACGTGTAGATGGCGTTCTCTAAGCCACTGCAACATCAACTGCCTTTAAAAATGTAATAATAAATCTGTCTGGGACTGACATCTGTTGTGTCAGACCAGTGAGAGCGTTTGCATCTCAAGTGGTGTTCTTAGCTAACATCTCTTTCCTGAATTAGGGCGTGGCAAACAGTTTCCTGTTTTTGTACTAGAGGTTTGATAGAGGCACCTCTATTTCAAACACTTCCAAACTGCAGAACAGGGTGAGACAATAGCAAAATGACCTCAGTTCACGGCTGCACCCAGAACATTTCCTGTTTTGCCCTCAGGAGGGGATGGTCTTAAGTATGTGTTAAAGTCCTTCATTTCCACATTGCATGGGTATAACAGGAATTAGTGCAGTGATGAAACCTTTCTCTGTCTTTTTGGAATTGACCTCAGTTGCCAACGGTTTACTAGCTTGTGCATTGTATGATAGATGCCATTTTATTTATCCCAAAGGATTTACAGTACTAGAATATTGGAAAAGTGTAAAAAATTTATATTTGTAATGAACAGCCTAAAATCGGACAGCTGTGCCTGCATCTTCCTCTGCTCTGGAACACTGCTTGCTCGCTTTTTACTTCCTTGTAGCTAGGATCATATTTCACAGTGCTGTGTGTGTGTAGTTTAGCTCTAGTGTCTGTATTAGCTTATTTAATACCTGGGTAATCAAAGGGGGGGGGGGGGGGGTTGTAGCCAGCCAGGCATGTCAGCTAGTGACCTCCATGTTGTAGGCAGGTTAATTAAAGGGACATAATACTCATATGCTAAATCACTTGAAGCTGATGCAGTATAACTGTAAAATGCTGACAGGAAAATATCACCTGAGAATCTCTTTGTAAAAAAGTAAGATATTTTACCTCACAATTTCCTCAGCTCACCAGAGTAAATCCTGTGTAAAAAGTTATTCTTCAGCTGCTGTCCAGCTGCAGGTAAAAAAAAATGAAGAAATGAGCTGCAGCCAATCGGCATCCGC
The DNA here is from genome assembly GCF_027579735.1 of Bombina bombina. Classification (NCBI taxonomy): domain Eukaryota; kingdom Metazoa; phylum Chordata; class Amphibia; order Anura; family Bombinatoridae; genus Bombina; species Bombina bombina. The sequence continues at coordinate 389,183,733 of NC_069502.1, read as the reverse complement.
AATGCATGAACTCTTTTACTGTGATCTCATGAGATTTCATAGTAAATTTCCTTAAACTAAATAGGGAAATAATATGAGTGTGCATGATGCATGCTCCCTTGCCAGTACAGGGACAGGCATACTGATTTGCTGCTTAGTAATTGGGGTGTGAATACTTAGGACATTTGAGGTAAAATATTATTTTTTACATAGAGATGTTCAGGTGATATTTTCTAGTCAGCTTTTTACAGCTATGCTGCATCACTTTCAAGTATTTCAACATTTGGGCATCATGTCCCTTTAAGTAATGAGGGAAAAGCCATAGCTCTGTGTCTAGTCTGTATTATGCACACATTCATGTGCTGTGTACAAGGTTTTTCTCATTTTTATGAGCTTAGGCTGCAAAATGTGTAATACATGTATACTGCAAAGTTTACCTACTTTTAAAGCTTTATTTAAATAGCCCACCTGACTTTTTTTAAAATGACAGTATACACTTTGAGATTGTAATATAAAATGCATTGTACAACAGCATTGCCTGAGTTTTCCAGTTCTAAGAATAATGTGCAAATGGCAGGCATCAAAATCATAAACCTGCTGCATATCTGTCCCTAATTGGATTTTGCAGAAAAACTGCTAAACATTGCATGTTTTGTTAACATAATGACTGTAGCTAGCTGTGTCTTCAGATTTATGTCTGGATTGACTCGTTCAAATAAGGCAAGTAGTAGGTGGAGTTTGGCTGTTGAAAAATTATCGCAGCAAACAAGTTATTTATGTGTTCAAAATAATTTGCACTCCCTTAAGCCCTTGCACCATTTGGACAGGTACTACTTCACACAGTACTTTGGCCAGCATACTATGTTGATGTAGTACGTATGCCCACATATGGGAACACTGAAGCTATATGAAACCAGATTGCTGATTGTTAATGATTTTCGTTAGTGCTCAGTTACAGTGTTGGGAAAGGAAGAGAAAGGCGGATGGATCGGCCCAGTGGCATAGGGAGGGGCGGGGTACCCTAAACTGCAGAAAAAAATTATGGAGGGAGGATCGTACACTATGGTAAACAGTGATCGGGGAGGGGACTACACTACAGAAAAATCTAAAATTATAAATGATATCAAATTTGACTCTATAACATATACGTCAAGGTCTCTTCCCTGGGTCCCTCACCTACAGCTACACAATTTATGCCTTTTATCCAAACACACCGAAATACAAACAAGCGTGACACAGGCCCTTTGTAATCTCCCTAGATCACAAAAACCTGAAAAGCAGCAATCCTGAGTGTCCGTGCCGATGAAGACAGGGGCTCTGTCAAACTCCCCCAATCTTGTACATTAGAATAGTACATGTCCACAGCACTTTCTATTAATTTAATCTTTATTTCACACACATTAAAGTGAAGGTAAACTTTGATGAATGAAAGCCCGTTTATTTTTTTTTAAATACTATTAAAAACAGGGGCACTTACATTCATCAAAGTTTAGAAGGCAGCCGTTTTTGATTAAAAAACTTACCTTTGTTTTTGTCAGAGCCAGAGCAGCTTCCCCCACCCGGAGATCCTCTCTTCACATGTCATCAATTACTAATTAGCTTCCTCCAATCACAGCATGGCCTCAAGCAATGACTACCCTAGGGGGAAAGCTGTGATTGGAGGAAGCTGGATTAGTCATTGATGACGTGTGAAGAGAGGATCTCCGGGAGGGGGAAGCTGCTCTGGCTGTGCAAAGAAGAGAGGTAAATTTTTAATCAAAACAGCTGCTTTTGTAAACTTTTATGAATGAAAGTGCCCCTGTTTTTAATAGTATTTTAAAAAAAATGGGCTTTCATTCATCAAAGTTTACCTTCACTTTAAGCTTGATGTGTGTCTGAAATAAAGATTGAATTAATAGAAAGTGCTGTGGACATCTACTTTTCTAATGTTATCTCCCTAGACACATACAAAACATGGAAATGGACTGCACTCTCAAACTGGACTGGGTACACATCCTATCACCCTGCAAACCTCACAGTCCTGGGTGCTCACCAGCTCTCAGACATATTAAAAGCTTTCAGGGACTCAGGCAGTTAACCCTTGTCAAGCCTTAGAGCTGTTTTGGAGGGATCAGGTAGGGATCAGAGGATGTGAAATGTAGGGTGAGAGGGTAATGTCTACATTACAGCAACATTTTTCCTTAAAAGCTAACTGATTAACCCTATTCACTGTAAGGAATTTTGTGTGATGCACAGCTGCACTTAGCGGCCTTCTTATTGCACAAATTATTAAATACATTTATGTTAAACTATGCAATTAATTTGTACATTGGATAGCAGAAAATGATATTATAGTAGAAATTATTTAACTGCCCCCACCCGGCTCCACATAAAATGTTGCTATCTCCGTGACATAATGAAATAGCTTGGTGCAGGTAGTTTAATATCTGCAATATTCTTACATCTGTTACATCCTATTATTTATAAATGTTACCTAAGCTATCCAAAGCACAAATTAATTGCATAATTTAATATACTTTGATTTAATGACAAGCCGGGTTTTATGTATGTTTTCAGAACATTTTAACCAGGTTAGATTTAGAAAGTTATTGGTTTAAAAAAAAACAAACAAACAAAAAAAAACCGAGATTTTTTGTATTTTTGTTGTCGCTGGGATTGGAGATTGGGAGCTGACCTTAAATTTGATTGGCTGACATCTATTTTTTTAACTAGTTCTAGCAGAACAACTTCTTTATTTTGTAATTTTATTTGCTAGATCTGTTCTATTCTTTTAGTTTTTATAGATGCTGTATTGTAGGATTATCCAAAAACAAAGGTATGGGCCAGCACTGCTGTGGGTGTAGTGGGTGCTCGTGAAGACTGTGGTTAACTGCCTCACCCCTAGAATGTAGATAATCGCGGAATGTCCACAGCACCTCTTCAGTATAAATATCTTTATTTAGACATGTTTAAAAAGCAAGCATTGCTATACATAGTGTCTCTGAATTTAAACCTTCAAATGGACACTAAACCCAAATTTTTATTTCATGATTTAGATAGACCATGCAATTTTAAGCAGCTTTCTAATTTACTCCAATTATCATTTTTTCTTCATTCTCTTGCTATCTTTATTTAAAAAGCAGGAATGTGATGCATAGAAGCCGGCCCATTTTTGGTTGAGAACCTGGGTTATGCTTGCCTATTGGTGGGTAAATGTAAGCCTCCAATAATCAAGCGCTATCCATGGGGCTGAACCTAAAATGGGCTGGCTGCTAAGATTAACATTCCTGCTTTTAAAATAAAGATGGCAAGAGAACAAAGAAAAATAGATAATAGGAGTAAATTAAAAAGTTGATTAAAATTTCATGTTCTAGCTGAATCATGAAAGAAAAAAATTGGGTTGTGTCCCTTTTAAGTTTTCGCGCCAGTCAATATCCTGTTACACACTGGCTCCCTCTATTGGTTGTCTTATTATTTTACATGTTGAACTATGTAGCAAAAATTAAAAACAATATGGTGGCTGAAATAGGCATATTTGTTGCATATGGTATCTTATATAATTTAATTATTTAGGACTATTTAACAGGTATCAGTAGTACCTCACCACTGTTTTAGTAGTACCATATTATAATCATTTTCAGTGGAAACATCTTAGTGGACATCATTGTGTAAAACATTTTAGAGGAAAACTTAATAGTGCCAACATTCTAGAAATAACAGTTTAGAGCAGTCCCTTAGTAAAGGATATCTTTGAAGAAACATTTTAGTATCATCCTCTTAATGAAGACTTCTTTACATTGACCTTTTAGAAAAGACATTATGGAAATAACACTGCAAATTACCAATTTAAAAGAACCATTTTTGTATTGTAGGAGTACGAAGGGAGTTACTGGTACAGAAAGGTCAAAATTGAAACGTGCATGGGTGCACTTTAAACATGTCTGCAATATAGTTTAATTAGAAAAAATGCATCTAGTAAACATTTTTACTGTTACAGCGGCATACACACGTGACTGAACAGATTTGGTGCTTAAATCCTGGTGTTCTAGAGCAGTGATTTTTAACCTTTTTTATTTTTTTTGCCGTGGCACACTTTTTTTACATTAAAAAATCCTGTGGCACACCACCATCCCAAACTTTTAAAAAAATCACACATTGTAGATATATATAGATATAGATATAGATATATATATATATATATATATATATATATATATATATATATATATATATATATATATATATATATATATATATATATATATATATATATATATATATATACACACACACACACACACACACACACACACACACACACACACACACACACACACACACACACACACACACACACACACACACACACACACACACACACACACACACACACACACACACACACACACTACCCCTGCACTGGGAGTAAAAAACAAGCAAAGTTTAAAAAAATATGTCACACTGTTGTCAGTCTGCCGCGGCACACCTGAGGATCTCTCACGGCACAACGGCACACTGGTTGAAAAACACTGTTCTAGAGTGCAGGTGGGGGGAGTTTTACATCAGTGAAGACTTGCTTTGTGTCTTACAAGTCGCTCTCTGAGAAGGTGGTACATTGACCCTTGCAGCATATGTGTGTATGTCAAAGAAAAACAGTAATAACTTACTAGAAATATATTGCACAAGTGTTTCTATTAAAAGCTGAAATGCACCCATGCACATTTCACTTTTGACCCCTACTTAGTCCCATAATCAAATCCTCTTTGTGTTCGAATATTAGAGAAAATATATTTCTTCCACAATGTCTTTCCAATTACTAATGGGATATTCAACTCCTGGCCAGCAGAGCACCCCAGTAAAGCTGTTAAATGTAACTTCCCTTTTCTTTCATGTAATTGGCAAGAGTCCATGAGCTAGTGACGTATGGGATATACAATCCTACCAGGAGGGGCAACGTTTCCCAAAACTCAAAATGCCTATAAATACACCCCTTGCCACACCCACAATTCAGTTTTACAAACTTTGCCTCCTATGGAGGTGGTGAAATCAGTTTGTGCTTGATTTTCTTCTGTGATATGCGCTTCTCAGCATTTTGAAGCCGGATTCCTCTCAGAGTACAGTGTTTGTCAGAGGGATGTGAAGGAAGTATCACCTATTGATTCTATGGTTTTCCTCACGGGAAATATTTTCAAAGGTTCTCCGTTATCGGTCGTAGAGATTCATCTCCTACCTCCCTTTTCAGAATGACGATATACTCTCATATTCCATTACCTCTACTGATACTGTTTCAGTACTGGTTTGGCTATATGTTGATAGGTGTCTTTTGGTAAGTATGTTTTCATTACTTAAGACACTCTCAGCTATGGTTTGGCACTTTATGTATTAATGTAAAGTTCTAAATATATGTGTTGTACTTTTTGCAGACTATCAGTTTCAAAATTGGGGAAAAACCTATTTAGGAAGTTATTTTTTCTTACCTGGGGTATAGTCTTTTCTTCAAAATTGACTGCTTTTTCATAAATTTTCATGGGCAAAATTAGGATCGCGAGGTCGCAAAATGCTGATATTTATTGTGTCATTCTTGTCGCGAGAATTTTTTTGGCACGAAGGTACGTTCGGTGATGCAAATTCATAATTTCCGGCGTCTTAGTTGACGCCAGGTTTCCTTGCACATGGTTGCGTTTGCCATGACACAAGTTGTCATTACCGGATGTTGTTAGCGCCAAGAAAATTAATTTTGCGTTGTGCATCATACTTGGTGCCAAATAATTTTATTATTTAAACCCCACTTCCTAAATGCCTCTTGTCTTTTTTTATGCTCAGAGGGCTATGCTGTTTGCATTTTTTCCCATTCCTGAAACTGCCATATAAGAAAATTGATAAGTTTGCTTTATATGTTTTTTTTGTTTTTTTTTTGCTTACATTTGCAAGATGTCTCAATCTGATCCTGTCTCAGAAACCACTGTTGGAACCCTGCTGCCTGATGACAGTTCTACCAAAGCTAAGTGCATCTGTTGGAAGTTAGCGGAGATTATATCTCCAGCTTTAGTATGTAACAGTTGTCAAGGTAAGCATTTACATGCAGATAATGTATCCATCAGTACTAGTACAATGCCTGTTGTGCCTTCAACATTTAATGTACATGATATCCCTGTGAAAATAATTATTTTTATTGCTCATGCGATTCAGAAGGCTTTGTCTGCTATTCGCCCTCTAATAAACGTAAAAGGTCTTTTAAAACTTCTCATAAAGTTGATGAAATTTCAAATGACCGACAACATACTGAATTATCCTCCTCTGATGAGGATCTATCTGACTCAGAAGATCCTACCTCAGATATTGACACTGGCAAATCTACTTCTCTCTTTAAGATGGAGTATATTTGTTCCTTGTTAAGAGGTGTTGATTACTTTGGATATTGAGGAAACTAGTCCCCTTGATACTAAAACTTGTAAACATTTAAATTCTGTTTATAACCCTCCTATGTTTACTCTATTTCTGATATGATTTCTAAGGAATGGAATAGGCCTGGTACTTCTTTTATTCCTTCTTCTAGGTTTAAAAGTTGTATCCTTTGCCAGTAGTTAGATTCGAGTTTTGGGGAAAAAATCCCCAAAGTTGATGGGGCTATTTCTACTGTTGCCAAATGTACTACTATTCATATGGAAGATAGTACCTCTTTTAAGGACCCTTTAGATAGGAAACTTGAATCTTATCTAAGGAAAGCTTATTTCTTTCTTTCATGTAATTGGCAAGAGTCCATGAGATAGTGACATATGGGATATACAATTCTCTGTTATCGGTCGTAGAGATTCATCTCCTACCTCCCTTTTCAGATCGACGATATACTCTCAATTTACCATTACCTCTACTAATAACTGTTTTAGTACTGGTTTGGCTATCTGCTATATGTGGAGGGGTGTCTTTGGGTAAGTATGTTTTTATTACTTAAGACAGTCTCAGCTATGGTTTGGCACTTTATGCAAATTATATAAAGTTCTAAATATATGTATTGTACTTATATTTGCCATGAGTCAGGTTCATGTATTTCTCCAACATAGGTGTGTCCGGTCCACGGCGTCATCCTTACTTGTGGGATATTCTCTTCCCCAACAGGAAATGGCAAAGAGCCCAGCAAAGCTGGTCACATGATCCCTCCTAGGCTCCGCCTTCCCCAGTCATTCTCTTTGCCGTTGTACAGGCAACATCTCCACGGAGATGGCTTAGAGTTTTTTAGTGTTTAACTGTAGTTTTTATTATTCAATCAAGAGTTTATTTTAAAATAGTGCTGGTATGTACTATTTACTCTGAAACAGAAAAGAGATGAAGATTTCTGTTTGTAAGAGGAAAATGATTTTAGCAACCGTTACTAAAATCGATGGCTGTTCCACACAGGACTGTTGAGAGGAATTAACTTGAGTTGGGGGAACAGTGAGCAGACTTTTGCTGCTTGAGGTATGACACATTCTAACAAGACGATGTAATGCTGGAAGCTGTCATTTTCCCTATGGGATCCGGTAAGCCATTTTATTACAGACAGTAAATAAGGGCTTCACAAGGGCTTTTTAAGACTGTAGACATTTTCTGGGCTAAATCGATTTATATATAAACATATTTTATACTCCATAGCCTTGAGGAATTATTTTAATCTTGGGAATTTTGTAAAATAACCGGCAGGCACTGTATTGGACACCTTATTCTCTAGGGGCTTTCCCTAATCATAGGCAGAGTCTCATTTTCGCGCCTGTATTGCGCACTTGTTTTTGAGAAGCATGACATGCAGATGCATGTGTGAGGAGCTCTGATACATAGAAAAGACTTTCTGAAGGCGTCATTTGGTATCGTATTCCCCTTTGGGCTTGGTTGGGTCTCAGCAAAGCAGATACCAGGGACTGTAAAGGGGTTAAATATAAAAAACGGCTCCGGTTCCGTTATTTTAAGGGTTAAAGCTTCCAAATTTGGTGTGCAATACTTTTAAGGCTTTAAGACACTGTGGTGAAATTTTGGTGAATTTTGAACAATTCCTTCATACTTTTTCGCAATTGCAGTAATAAAGTGTGTTCAGTTTAAAATTTAAAGTGACAGTAACGGTTTTATTTTAAAACGTTTTTTGTACTTTGTTATCAAGTTTATGCCTGTTTAACATGTCTGAACTGCCAGATAGACTGTGTTCTGAATGTGGGGAAGCCAAGGTCCCTTCTCATTTAAATAGATGTGATTTATGTGACACAAAATTTAGAGAAAATGATGCCCAAGATGATTCCTCAAGTGAGGGGAGTAAGCATGGTACGGCATCATCCCCTCCTTCGTCTACACCAGTCTTGCCCACACAAGAGGCCCCTAGTACATCTAGCGCGCCAATACTTTTTACTATGCAACAATTAACGGCTGTAATGGATAATTCTATCAAAAACATTTTAGCCAAAATGCCCACTTATCAGCGAAAGCGCGACTGCTCTGTTTTAGAAAATACTGAAGAGCATGAGGTCGCTGATGATATTGTTTCTGAAGGGCCCCTACACCAGTCTGAGGGGGCCAGGGAGGTTTTGTCTGAGGGAGAAATTTCAGATTCAGGGAAAATTTCTCAACAAGCTGAACCTGATGTGATTACATTTAAATTTAAGTTGGAACATCTCCGCGCTCTGCTTAAGGAGGTGTTATCCACTCTGGATGATTGTGAAAATTTGGTCATCCCAGAGAAACTATGTAAAATGGACAAGTTCCTAGAGGTCCCGGGGCCCCCCGAAGCTTTTCCTATACCCAAGCGGGTGGCGGACATTGTAAATAAAGAATGGGAAAGGCCCGGTATACCTTTCGTCCCTCCCCCCATATTTAAAAAATTGTTTCCTATGGTCGACCCCAGAAAGGACTTATGGCAGACAGTCCCCAAGGTCGAGGGGGCGGTTTCTATTCTAAACAAACGCACCACTATACCCATAGAAGATAGTTGTGCTTTCAAAGATCCTATGGATAAAAAATTAGAAGGTTTGCTTAAAAAGATGTTTGTTCAGCAAGGTTACCTTCTACAACCAATTTCATGCATTGTCCCTGTCACTACAGCCGCGTGTTTCTGGTTCGATGAGCTAGAAAAGGCGATCACTAGTAATTCTCCTTCTTATGAGGAGATTATGGACAGAATCCGTGCTCTCAAATTGGCTAATTCTTTCACCCTAGACGCCACTTTGCAATTGGCTAGGTTAGCGGCGAAAAATTCTGGGTTTGCTATTGTGGCGCGCAGAGCGCTTTGGTTAAAATCTTGGTCAGCGGATGCGTCTTCCAAGAACAAATTGCTTAACATTCCTTTCAAGGGGAAAGCGCTGTTTGGTCCTGACTTGAAAGAGATTATCTCTGATATCACTGGGGGCAAGGGCCACGCCCTTCCTCAGGATAGGTCTTTCAAGGCCAAAAATAAACCTAATTTTCGTCCCTTTCGTAGAAACGGACCAGCCCCAAGTGCTACGTCCTCTAAGCAAGAGGGTAATACTTCTCAAGCCAAGCCAGCCTGGAGACCAATGCAAGGCTGGAACAAGGGAAAGCAGGCCAAGAAACCTGCCACTGCTACCAAGACAGCTTGAGATGTTGGCCCCCGATCCGGGACCGGATCTGGTGGGGGGCAGACTCTCTCTCTTCGCTCAGGCTTGGGCAAGAGATGTTCTGGATCCTTGGGCGCTAGAAATAGTCTCCCAAGGTTATCTTCTGGAATTCAAAGGGCTTCCCCCAAGGGGGAGGTTTCCACAGGTCTCAATTGTCTTCAGACCACATAAAAAAACAGGCTTTCTTACATTGTGTAGAAGACCTGTTAAAAATGGGAGTGATTCATCCTGTTCCATTAGGAGAACAAGGGATGGGGTTCTACTCCAATCTGTTCGTAGTTCCCAAAAAAGAGGGAACGTTCAGACCAATCTTAGATCTCAAGATCCTAAACAAGTTTCTCAAGGTTCCATCGTTCAAAATGGAAACCATTCGAACAATTCTTCCTTCCATCCAGGAAGGTCAATTCATGACCACGGTGGATTTAAAGGATGCGTATCTACATATTCCTATCCACAAGGAACATCATCGGTTCCTAAGGTTCGCATTCCTGGACAAGCATTACCAGTTCGTGGCACTTCCGTTCGGATTAGCCACTGCTCCAAGGATTTTCACAAAGGTTCTAGGGTCCCTTCTAGCGGTGCTAAGACCAAGGGGCATTGCAGTAGTACCTTACTTGGACGACATTCTGATTCAAGCGTCGTCCCTTCCTCTAGCAAAGGCTCACACGGACATTGTCCTGGCCTTTCTCAGATCTCACGGATGGAAAGTGAACGTAGAAAAGAGTTCTCTATCTCCGTCAACGAGGGTTCCCTTCTTGGGAACAATAATAGACTCCTTAGAAATGAGGATTTTTCTGACAGAGGCCAGAAAAACAAAACTTCTAAACTCTTGTCAAATACTTCATTCCGTTCCTCTTCCTTCCATAGCGCAGTGCATGGAAGTAATAGGTTTGATGGTAGCGGCAATGGACATAGTTCCTTTTGCGCGCATTCATCTAAGACCATTACAACTGTGCATGCTCAGTCAGTGGAATGGGGACTATACAGACTTGTCTCCGACGATACAAGTAAATCAGAGGACCAGAGATTCACTCCGTTGGTGGCTGTCCCTGGACAACCTGTCACAGGGGATGAGCTTCCGCAGACCAGAGTGGGTCATTGTCACGACCGACGCCAGTCTGATGGGCTGGGGCGCGGTCTGGGGACCCCTGAAAGCTCAGGGTCTTTGGTCTCGGGAAGAATCTCTTCTACCGATCATTCAATGGGCGGAGACTCACTCCTGCCACTTGTCTGCAATCCACATCCCAGGAGTGGAAAATTGGGAAGCGGATTTTCTGAGTCGTCAGACATTACATCCGGGGGAGTGGGAACTCCATCCGGAAATCTTTGCCCACATTACTCAACTGTGGGGCATTCCAGACATGGATCTGATGGCCTCTCGTCAGAACTTCAAGGTTCCTTGCTACGGGTCCAGATCCAGGGATCCCAAGGCGACTCTAGTAGATGCACTAGTAGCACCTTGGACCTTCAAACTAGCTTATGTATTCCCGCCGTTTCCTCTCATCCCCAGGCTGGTAGCCAGGATCAATCAGGAGAGGGCATCGGTGATCTTGATAGCTCCTGCGTGGCCACGCAGGACTTGGTATGCAGACCTGGTGAATATGTCATCGGCTCCACCATGGAAGCTACCTTTGAGACGAGACCTTCTTGTTCAAGGTCCGTTCGAACATCCGAATCTGGTCTCACTCCAACTGACTGCTTGGAGATTGAACGCTTGATCTTATCAAAGCGAGGGTTCTCAGATTCTGTTATTGATACTCTTGTTCAGGCCAGAAAGCCTGTAACTAGAAAAATTTACCACAAAATATGGAAAAAATATATCTGTTGGTGTGAATCTAAAGGATTCCCTTGGGACAAGGTAAAAATTCCTAAGATTCTATCCTTTCTTCAAGAAGGATTGGAGAAAGGATTATCTGCAAGTTCCTTGAAGGGACAGATTTCTGCCTTGTCTGTGTTACTTCACAAAAAGCTGGCAGCTGTGCCAGATGTTCAAGCCTTTGTTCAGGCTCTGGTTAGAATCAAGCCTGTTTACAAACCTTTGACTCCTCCTTGGAGTCTCAATTTAGTTCTTTCAGTTCTTCAGGGGGTTCCGTTTGAACCCTTACATTCCGTTGATATTAAGTTATTATCTTGGAAAGTTTTGTTTTTGGTTGCAATTTCTTCTGCTAGAAGAGTTTCAGAATTATCTGCTCTGCAGTGTTCTCCTCCTTATCTGGTGTTCCATGCAGATAAGGTGGTTTTACGTACTAAACCTGGTTTTCTTCCGAAAGTTGTTTCTAACAAAAACATTAACCAGGAGATAGTCGTGCCTTCTTTGTGTCCGAATCCAGTTTCAAAGAAGGAACGTTTGTTGCACAATTTGGATGTTGTTCGCGCTCTAAAATTCTATTTTAGATGCTACAAAGGATTTTAGACAAACATCTTCCTTGTTTGTTGTTTATTCTGGTAAAAGGAGAGGTCAAAAAGCAACTTCTACCTCTCTCTCTTTTTGGATTAAAAGCATCATCAGATTGGCTTATGAGACTGCCGGACGGCAGCCTCCTGAAAGAATCACAGCTCATTCCACTAGGGCTGTGGCTTCCACATGGGCCTTCAAGAACGAGGCTTCTGTTGATCAGATATGTAAGGCAGCGACTTGGTCTTCACTGCACACTTTTACCAAATTTTACAAGTTTGATACTTTTGCTTCTTCTGAGGCTATTTTTGGGAGAAAGGTTTTGCAAGCCGTGGTGCCTTCCATTTAGGTGACCTGATTTGCTCCCTCCCTTCATCCATGTCCTAAAGCTTTGGTATTGGTTCCCACAAGTAAGGATGACGCCGTGGACCGGACACACCTATGTTGGAGAAAACAGAATTTATGTTTACCTGATAAATTACTTTCTCCAACGGTGTGTCCGGTCCACGGCCCGCCCTGGTTTTTCAATCAGGTCTGATAATTTATTTTCTTTAACTACAGTCACCACGGTATCATATGATTTCTCCTATGCAAATATTCCTCCTTTACGTCGGTCGAATGACTGGGGAAGGCGGAGCCTAGGAGGGATCATGTGACCAGCTTTGCTGGGCTCTTTGCCATTTCCTGTTGGGGAAGAGAATATCCCACAAGTAAGGATGACGCCGTGGACCGGACACACCGTTGGAGAAAGTAATTTATCAGGTAAACATAAATTCTGTTTTCCTTCTGCAGACTGTCAGTTTCATATTTGGGAATATAAACACTTTAAGAAATTTATTTCTTACCTGGGGTTTAGTCTTTTTTTCAATTTGACTACTTTTTGCAATTGCTAGACTTTTTTGGCGCGAAAAGGATACGTTTATGAAGCAACTTCGTCATTTCCGGCGTCATACGTGACGCTGAGACCTTTCACACAGTGGCGTCATTAGTGACGCAAGTGTGTCATTTCCGGTCATTTTTTGCGCCAAAAAAGTTTACCTTACGTTGTGCGTCATACTTGGCGCCAAATTTTTTTCATTATTTCAATACCCCATTCATGTTTGCCTCCTGCTTTCTTCTCTATCAAGAGGCCTATGCTTTTGCATTTTTTCCCATTCCTGAAACTGTCATTTAAGGAAATAAGATAATTTTGCTTTATATGTTGTTTTTTCTTTTACATTGAGCAAGATGTCCCAATCCGATCCTGTCTCTGAAGTTTCTGCTGGAACGTTGCTGCCTGACATCAGTTTTACCAAAGCTAAGTGCATTTGTTGTAAAATTGTAGAAATTATTCCACCGAATGTCATTTGTAATAGTTGTCATGATAAACTTTTACATGCAGATAGTGTTTCTATCAGTAATAGTACATTGCCAGTTGCAGTTCCTTCAACTTCTAATGTGCATGATATACCTGTAAATTTTAAAGAATTTGTTTCTGAATCTATTATGAAGGCTTTGTCTGCATTTCCACCTTCTAATAAACGTAAAAGGTCTTTTAAAACTTCTCATTTAGCTGATGAAATTTCAAATGACCAACAACATAATCATTCATCCTCTTCTGCTGAGGATCTATCTGAAACAGAAGATCCTTCCTCAGATATTGACACTGACAAATCTACTTATTTATTTAAAATAGAGTATATGCATTCTTTATTAAAAGAAGTGTTAATTACTTTGGATATTGAGGTAACCAGTCCTCTTGACGTTCAGTCTAATAAACGTTTAAATGCTGTTTTTAAACCTCCTGTGGTTTCCCCAGGTGTTTTTTCCCATTCCTGAGGCTATTTCTGATATGATTTCTAGGGAATGGAATAAGCCAGGTACTTCCTTTATTCCTTCTTCAAGGTTTAAGAGATTGTATCCTTTACCAGCAAAATCTATAGAGTTTTGGGAAAAGATCCCCAAAGTTGATGGGGCTATTTCTACTCTTGCTAAACGTACCACTATTCCTATGGAAGATAGCACTTCCTTTAAGGATCCTTTAGATAGGAAGCTTGAATCTTATCTAAGGAAGGCCTATTTATATTCAGGTCATCTTCTCAGACCTGCTATTTCTTTGGGTGATGTTGCCGCTGCATCAACTTTCTGGTTGGAAAATTTAGCGCAACATGAATTGGATTCTGACATATCTAGCATTGTTCGCTTGCTGCAACATGCTAATCATTTTATTTGTGATGCCATTTTTGATATCAAAATTGATGTTAGATCCATGTCTTTAGCTGTATTAGCTAGAAGAGCTTTGTGGCTTAAATCTTGGAATGCTGATATGACATCTAAATCTAGATTACTATCTCTTTCTTTCCAAGGTAATAATTTATTATTTCAACTATCACTGGAGGAAAAGGAGTTTTTTTGCCTCAGGATAAAAAAACCTAAGGGTAAATCTAAGGCTTCTAACCGTTTTCGTTCCTTTCGTCAGAATAAGGAACAAAAACTCAATCCTCCTCCCAAGGAATCTGCTTCCAGTTGGAAGACTTCCTCAAATTGGAACAAATCCAAGCCATTTAGGAAACCAAAGTCTGCCCCTAAGTCCGCATGAAGGTGCGGCCCTCATTCCAGCTCAGCTGGTAGGGGGCAGATTAAGGTTTTTCAAGGATTTTTGGATAAAATCTGTCCAAAATCATTGGATTCAGAGCATTGTCTTTCAAGGGTATCGAATAGGATTCAAAGTAAGACCTCCTGTGAGAAGATTTTTTTCTCTCTTGCATCCCTGTAAATCCAGTAAAAGCTCAGGCTTTTCTGAAGTGTGTTTCAGTCCTGGAGTCTTCAGGGGTAATCATGCCAGTTCCTCCTCAGGAACAAGGTTTGGGGTTTTATTCAAACCTATTCATTGTACCAAAGAAGGAAAATTTGTTCAGACCAGTTCTGGATCTGAAAATTTTGAATCGTTATGTAATAGTACCAACTTTCAAGATGGTGACTATAAGGACTATTCTGCCTTTTGTTCAGCAAGGACATTATTTGTCCACAATAGACTTGCAGGATGCATACCTTCATATTCCGATTCATCCAGAACACTTTCAGTTTCTGAGATTCTCTTTTCTAGACAAGCATTACCAATTTGTTGCTCTTCCATTTGGCCTAGCAACAGCTCCAAGGATCTTTTCGAAGGTTGTGGGTGCCCTACTATCTGTAATCAGAGAACAGGGTATTGCGGTGTTTCCTTATTTGGACGATATCTTGGTACTAGCTCAGTCTTTACATACTGCAGAATCTCACACGAATCAAGTAGTGTTGTTTCTTCGGAAACATGGTTGGAGGATCAATTTACCAAAAAGTTTCTTGATTCCTCAGACAAGGGTCACCTTTTTAGGCTTCCAGATAGATTCAGTGTCCATGACTCTGTCTCTAACAGACAAGAGACGTTTAAAATTGGTTGCAGCCCGCCAGTACCTTCAGTCTCAGTCATTCCCTTCAGTGGCTATGTGCATGGAAGTTTTAGGTCTCATGACTGCAGCATCGGACGCAATCCCCTTTGCTCGTTTTCACATGAGACCTCTACAGCTTTGTATGCTGAATCAATGGTGCAGGGATTATACAAAGATATCACAATTAATATCCTTGAATCCCAATGTACGACACTCTCTGACATGGTGGATAGATCACCATCGTTTGGTTCAAGGGGCTTCTTTTGTTCGCCCAACCTGGACTGTGATCACAACAGATGCGAGTCTTTCAGGTTGGGGAGCTGTTTGGGGGTCTCTGACAGCACAAGGGGTTTGGAAATCTCAAGAGGCGAGATTACCAATAAATATTTTAGAACTCCGTGCAATTCTCAGGGCTCTTCAGTTCTGGCCTCTACTAAAGAGAGAACCGTTGATTTGTTTTCAGACAGACAATATCACAACTGTGGCTTATGTCAATCATCAGGGTGGGACTCGCAGTCCCCAAGCTATGAAAGAAGTATCTCGGATACTTGCTTGGGAGGAATCCAGCTCCTGTCTAATCTCTGCGGTGCATATCCCAGGTGTAGACAATTGGGAGGCGGATTATCTCAGCCGCCAGACTTTACATACAGGGGAGTGGTCCCTCCATCCAGATGTGTTTTCTCAGATTGTTCAGATGTGGGGGCTTCCAGAGATAGATCTCATGGCCTCACATCTAAACAAGAAACTTCCCAGATACCTGTCCAGGTCCAGGGATGTTCAGGCGGAAGCAGTGGATGCGCTGACACTTCCTTGGTGTTATCAACCTGCTTACATCTTCCCGCCTTTAGTTCTCCTTCCAAGAGTGGTTTCCAAAATCATCATGGAACAGTCTTTTGTGTTGCTGGTGGCACCTGCATGGCCACACAGGTTTTGGTATGCGGATCTGGTTCGGGTGTCCAGTTGCCCGCCTTGGCCACTTCCGTTACGGCCGGACCTACTATCTCAAGGTCCGTTTTTTCCATCAGGATCTCAAATCATTAAATTTGAAGGTATGGAAATTGAACGCTTAGTTCTAAGTCATAGAGGTTTCTCTGACTCAGTGATTAATACTATGTTACAAGCTCGTAAATCTGTCTCTAGAAAGATTTATTATAGAGTTTGGAAGACTTACATTTCATGGTGTTCTTCTCATAAATTCTCTTGGCATTCTTTTAGAATTCCTAGAATTTTGCAGTTTCTTCAGGATGGTTTGGATAAGGGTTTGTCTGCAAGTTCCTTGAAAGGACAAATCTCCGCTCTTTCTGTTTTATTTCACAGAAAGATTGCTATACTTCCCGATATACACTGTTTTGTACAGGCTTTAGTTCGTATTAAGCCTGTCATTAAGTCAATTTCTCCTCCTTGGAGTCTTAATTTGGTTTTGAGGGCTTTACAAGCTCCTCCTTTTGAACCTATGCATTCTTTGGACATTAAACTACTTTCTTGGAAAGTGTTGTTCCTTTTAGCTATCTCTTCTGCTAGAAGAGTTTCTGAGCTATCTGCTCTTTCTTGTGAGTCTCCTTTTCTGATTTTTCATCAGGATAAGGCAGTTTTGCGGACTTCTTTTCAATTTTTACCTAAGGTTGTGAATTCTAACAACATTAGTAGAGAAATTGTTGTCCCTTCTTTATGTCCTAATCCTAAGAATTCTTTGGAGAGATCCTTACATTCTTTGGATGTGGTAAGAGCTTTGAAATATTATGTGGAAGCTACTAAAAATTTCAGTTAGACTTCTAGTCTATTTGTTTTATTTTCTGGTCCTAGGAAAGGTCAGAAAGCTTCTGCTATTTCTTTGGCTTCTTGGTTGAAACTTTTGATTCATCAAGCTTATTTGGAGTCGGGTCAAACCCCGCCTCAGAGAATTACAGCTCATTCTAGATCAGTCTCTACTTCATGGGCTTTTAAGAATGAAGCTTCAGTTGATCAGATTTGCAAAGCAGCCACTTGGTCCTCTTTGCATACATTTACTAAATTCTACCATTTTGATGTATTTGCTTCTTCGGAAGCAGTTTTTGGTAGAAAAGTTCTTCAGGCAGCTGTTTCAGTTTGATTCTTCTGCTTTTTGATTTAAGTTTTTTTTCTTTCAAAAGTGAAAATAAACTTATTTTTGGGTTGTAGATTATTTTCTCAGCGGATTATGGCTGTTTTTATTTTATTCCCTCCCTCTCTAGTGACTCTTGAGTGGAAGACTCCACATCTTGGGTATTGATATCCCATATGTCACTAGCTCATGGACTCTTGCCAATTACATGAAAGAAAACATAATTTATGTAGGAACTTACCTGATAAATTAATTTCTTTCATATTGGCTAGAGTCCATGAGGCCCACTCTTTTTATGGTGGTTATGATTTTTTGTATAAAGCACAATTATTTCCAAATTTCCTTTGTTGTTGCTTTCTACTCCTTTCTTTATCACCCCACTGCTTGGCTATTCGTTAAACTGAATTGTGGGTGTGGTGAGGGGTGTATTTATAGGAATTTTGAGGTTTGGGAAACTTTGCCCCTCCTGGTAGGATTGTATATCCCATATGTCACTAGCTCATATGTCACTAGCTCATGGACTCTTGCCAATATGAAAGAAATGAATTTATCAGGTAAGTTCCTACATAAATTATGTTTTTCTGGCTACATTCTTAGGCCTGCTATATCCATGGCTGATGTTGCATCTGCATCAAATGATTGGTCTAGCGTTGTTCGCTTGCTTCAACATGCTAATAGATTTAACATCAATTTTGATATCAAAAATAGCATCACAGATAAAATTGTCTTTTTAGCTATTTTGGCTAGAAGACCTTTGTGGCTCAAATATTGGAATGCTGACATGGTATCTAAGTCTAGATTACTCTTTCCAAGGTAACAATTTATTTGGTTCTCAGTTGGATTCAATTATTGCAACTGTCACTGCGTGGAAGGGAGTTTTTTTTTTACCTCAGGATAAAAGATCTAAGGGTAAATCTAAAGATTCTAATCGTTTTCGTTCTTTTCAACAGAATAAGGAACAAAACGCCAATCCTTCTCCCCCCCCCCCCCAAAGAATCTGGTTCCAATTGGAAACCTTCAAATTGGAATAAATCCAAGCCTTTTAAGAAACCAAAGCCAGCCCCCAAGTCTGCATCAAGGTTAGGCCCTCATTCCAGCTCAGCTGGTGGGGGGCAGATTTAATTTTTTCCAGAACATTTGGGCAGATTCTGTCCAAAATCAATGGATTCAGAGTATTGTCTCTCAAGGGTATCGAAAAAGATTCAGAATAAGACATCCTGTGAGAAGATTTTTTTTTTTTTCTCACTCGTTCCAGCATATCCAGTGAAGGCTCAGACTTTTTTGAAGTGTTTTTCAGATCTAGAGCTTTCAGGGGTAATCTTACCAGTTCCGTTTCAAGAACAGGGTCTGGGTTTGTATTCAAATCTATTTATTATCCAAAAGGAAGAAAATTCATTCAGGCCAGTTCTTGATCTGAAATTTTTTAATCATTTTATAAGAGTGCCAACTTTCAAAATTGTGATTATAAGGACTATTCTGCCTTTTGTTCAGCAAGGTCATTATATGTCCACGATAGACTTACAGGATGCATATCTTCATATTCCGATTCATCCAGACCACTATCAGTTTCTGAGATTCTCTTTTCTAGACAAGCATTACCAATTTGTCGCTCTTCCATTTGGCTTAGCGACAGCTACAAGAATCTTTTTAAAGGTTCTCTGTGCCCTACGCTCTGTAATCAGAGAGCAGGGTATTTCGGGGTTTCCTTATTTGGATGATATCTTGGTACTAGCTCAGTCTTTACATTCTTCTGAATCTCACACAAATCAACTACTATTGTTTCTTCAAAGACATGGTTGGAGGATCAAATTACCAAAAAGTTCCTCGATTCCTTTAGACAAGGGTCACCTTTTTAAGTTTGCAGATAGATTCAGTATCCATGACTCTGTCTCTAACAGACAAGAGAGACAAATAATATTGATTTCAGCTTGTCGAAACCTTCAGTCTCAATCATTCCCTTCAGTGGCTATGTGCATGGAAATTCTAGGTCTCATGACTGCAGCATCGGGCACGATCCCCTTTGCTCATTTTCATACGAGACCTCTTCAGCTTTGTGTGCTTAATCAATGGTGCAGGGATTATACAAGGATATCACAATTAATATCCTTAAATCCCAATGTTCGTCTCTCTCTGACTTGGTGGTTAGATCACCATCTTATAGTTCAAGGGGCCTCTTTTGTTCGTCCAACCTTGACTGTAATCACATCAGATGCAAGTATTTCAGGTTGGGGAGCTGTCTGGGGATCTCTAACAGCACAAGGGGTTTGGAAATCTCAAGAGGTGAGGTTACCAATCAATATTTTAGAACTCTGTGCTATTTTCAGGGCTCTTCAGGTTTGGCCTCTGTTGAAGAGTGAACCATTCATTTGTTTTCAGACAGACATTATCACAACTGTGGCATATGTCAATCATCAGGGTGGGACTCACAGTCCCCTAGCTATGAAAGAAGTATCTCTGATACTTTCTTGGGCGAAATCCAGCTCTTGTCTAATTTCTGCGGTACATATCCCAGGTGTAGACAATTGGAAAGCGGATTATCTCAGCCAACAGACTTTACATCCGAGTGAGTGGTCTCTCCATCCAGATGTGTTTTTTTCAGATTGTTCAGATGTGGGGTCTTCCAGAAATAGATCTGATGGCTTCCCATCTAAACAAGAAACTTCCCAGGTACTTGTCCAATGATCCTCAGGCGGAGTCGGTGGATGCGTTGGCAGTTTCCTGGTTTTACCAACCTGCTTATATCTTCCCGCCTCTAGTTCTTCTTCCAAGAGTGATCTCCAAGATCATCATGGAACAATTGTTTGTGTTTCTGGTAGCACCAGCATGGCCTCACAGGTTCTGGTATGCGGATCTTGTCCGGAGGTCCAGTCGCCAACCTTGGCCACTTCCTTTAAGACCAGATCTTCTGTCTCAAAAGACCGTTTTTCCATCAGGATCTCAATTCTGCCCTGCAGCTGGATCCACGGGTAAGTGCTTTGTCTTCTAGGTATGGAGGATTAGCACTTCTGTTTAACAATTAATCATTTATTGTCCCTGAGTTGGTCATTTTTTGGGCAATTCTGGCAGGGATTCTTTACTGCTAGGGGTCTGCTATTGTGATGATCTCATAATACTATGGCATCAGGCTGGTTCTGAGTCTTGTGATGGCTCTGGAACAGTAGGGGTTAATATCTTTATTTTTCCCCCCTGTGTTAGCATATAAGTGTGTTAGACCATGTCATCTGACAGTTAATGGCGCTGTAGTTACTTTTTCGTGCCTTCCTAAAGTTGTGGCGCACTTGTAATACCTTCAACGTCCTCTGCCACATGACTTATTTGCGCTTCCGCTTTTCCGACTATACTACAGCCGTTTCTTTTAGTGGAGCGCATTGTGCATGATAGTTTTCTCTTGCTAACGTGTCTATCTAACCGGAGGTTACCGATTACTGGAGTGGTGTTTTTCAGACAGCTGCGATAGGTATCTACATCTATCTGATACTAGTGGGTTTATCCTTTGGTAGCCAGAGCGGTGAGTCCTCAGCACTGCTGAGGTTTTAGTGGTGCCTGCATTTATTTTTCTTCAAAATTAAAGATATTTTTTGTTTTTCAAAAACAGTTTGTGTTTTCTGTATTACTAGTGTAATATTTCTCTAAAGATAATGTTGTCCATGCCATACTTCAGCTTTCCCCTCAATCCTCAAACGTTCTAATCTTTAGCAGTTTCACATGCAGTACCCTGTGGTTCCTCTCAACATCCTCGTGGGGTTGTTTATTTGCCAGGAGATTTTGCTTTGCAGATAACTTCTGTGGTTTCTGCAGCTTTATCAGCCTTTCCTGTTTCTGGTAAGAGGAAGAGAAAGTCTAAAAATATTTCTTTTAGTAAGGGTTCTGACTCTAAGACAGCATTAGTCAGTCTCCCTCAGTTATCTGATGACGGGGATAGTACAGTGGCTTCTGAAGGTGAGAGCTCAGATTCGGAATCTAGGATGGAAAGTTCTACTGATTCAGAAGATGTTAATTTTAGATTTAAGCTTGAACACCTCCGATTACTTCTGAAGGAGGTACTCGCTACCTTAGATGACTCCGAACCTTCGGGCGTTGTCAACTAAACGTAATAGGGTTTACGATTCTCCCTCTTCTGTGAAAGTTTTTCCTGTTCCAGATAAGATGTCTGAAATTATAGCTCAGGAATGGGATAAGTGAATCGGATATATAGAGGCGCTGATCTTGAATCTCGTGTATATGGACGTACACACTGAAGAAAGAAAAACTTGGCTTGTGATTTGCAGAAGTTAACAACAAATTAATGTGCAGTATACTCACTCCGAAAAATTCAGAGTTCAGCTTCTTCGAAAGGTTTTTCTGTCTCAACTTTCCCAATTTCCACACTGTGTTTGTGTCTGTGGATAATGAAAATTGCACTGCAGGTAATTGAATCTTTTGCTTGATAAAAAGTGCAATATACTCACTCCGATAAATTTCGGAATCCGGCTCCTCAGAACGTATTGTGTAGTTTGAAATTACTTCCAAAAAGGCAGCAAAAATACTTGTTGTGGTAAAAAACAAATATTTATTAAAACATAATAAAATGCTCTTATTTATCTTGGCTCTACGCGTTTCAACGACAGTGTCGTCTTTTTCAAGAGCAGTAAAAACAATTGGAAGTGCTGCCTTTGGAGTGTTAACAGGTGTATTTATACAGGTAATCATTGTTCCTGTTCCGGTGGTAAACACCGGAATAGGACTCACAAATAAAACATTTTAATTTTGTATTTATTCCAATCCGATTGTGTTTTGAGAATGATATTTATTTATTTTGTATTTAAGCTTTTGGCGCTTAAACTCTCAATAATTTTTCAAATTGGATTGGTATAAATGAAAAAAAGCCTTTTGGCCAATCAGAGGGGAGAAAAATAAAGTTCCCTTTCAAGTCCTGGTTTTAAGCAGTTTCTTTTCAGGTCCGCCAGATGATGCGTGGTCATATGTTCTCATCAATCAGGTAGAGAGCGTTGTTTTCAATGCTTCGTATGTAAAGGCCTAGGCTCCGGTTTGTCCAATGAGTTCCGTGTCACATGTCTCGGATTGACCAATCTCTCTGTGAGCGACATTTTACTATGTTCCATTGATAGCCAGTGTTTTGGATTCTCTAGGGAGTATGTAATGAAAAGTGCAAGTCACTTTGGATCATATATATTACAGACATAGACAACTTCGTGACAATATTTCACAAAAATCTTGGGTTACAACCTTTTCAATTTCTTTTGAATATTAATTAGTGCAACATGCACTCGAATATCGATGTTGCCATCAAATGTATAAACTTTGCCATCAAATATGAATTTTAAATATAAATTTCGCCATCAAGTATAAATTTTGCCATCAAATATAAATTTTGCCATCAAATATAAATTTATCTTCACATATAATTTCTGAACAGAATCACAGTAATATTGTATATGTAATTGGGATAAATATTAGACTATTTGAAATATACTAAAACCTAAACAGAATAAAATAATTTATTAAATATATTAAATATAAAATAAAATAAAATAAAATGAAAATAAAATAAATTATATGAACGCTGCCACTCTAATATCTTTATTTAAACCATAATGTCCATATGTTTTTAATGTGTGTATCCACCATAATTCTCTTCTATTGAGTTCTTTTTCTATCTCTCCCCCTCTCCAGTGTAATGAAACCTTCTCTATACCTATCCATGATAGATGTTTTTTATCGTATAGAGGACAATTATTATAGTGTAAAGGGACACCATGATCTTCTTTTTCTTTTTCAATTTTATTAAGGTGTTCTAATATACGAGTTTTAGCAAATCTTGAAGTTTGTCCTAAATATTGAATCTGACAATTACACTGAAGTAAATATATTATATTTTTGGTTTTGCAAGTGATGAAATCTTTTATTGTGTATGATTTATTTGTTACTGAAGAAGTGAATGTCTTATGTGTCTTTTTAGTATAATTGCATGCTTTACAATGTCCACATGTATAAAATCCTGTTAAATTGGCAATTTGGATAGGTTTAGGTGGCTTCATCCCCTTGATAAGGGAAGGTGCCAATTTTTGTTTGAAGTTTGTTCCCTTCCTGAAAGTTATCAAAGGTTTGTTTGGAATGATATTATTTAAGTATTCATCATTTTTTAGAACATTCCAATGTTGATTTATAATATGTTTGATCTGTTTGTGTCCACTATTGTATGTGGTAATGAATCTTGGAAAATTTGGATTATTGGTACTTTTTTTGTCAGTGTTCAGTATTAAAGAATCTCGATTCCTGTTTCCCACTTCAACTCTATCTTGTTCTAATGTGTTGCTGTCAAAGCCTTTTTGCTCAAATCTTTCTTTAATTATCTTAGATTGGGTATTGAAATCATCTGTGGTATCACAATTTCTTCGTATACGGAGAAATTGTCCTTTAGGGATTGCTTTTAGCCAGGTTGGATGGTGTTCACTGTCTCTCCTTATGTAAGTGTTCATGTCACAGCTTTTGAAAAAGGTCCTAGTGTGTATATTTCCTGCTTCAACAAAAATTGTTAAGTCTAGAAAATTAATGTGAGTTTTATTGAATTCAGGTGTTAGTATTATACCCATATTATTTTCATTCAGATAAGAGACAAAGTTATTTGATGCAGTCTCGTCCTTGTTCCAAATACATAGAACATCATCTATGTAGCGCCGCCAGGACACCAGGCCCACCCCAGCCACGCCACATGACCATACATAAGTGTGTTCAAAGTGGTCCATGTAAATATTGGCGTAGCTTGGGGCGAATCTGGTGCCCATGGCGGTGCCACATATCTGAAGATACTGTTTATTATCGAACCAAAAGAAATTATGTTTCAAAATGAACTCTATTGATATTAAAATAAATTCTAGTAATTCTATAGATAAATTTTCATCTTGTTCAAGTTTCCATTTTATGGCTGCTATACCTTTTTTGTGATCAATGATGGAGTATAAAGATGTTACATCCATTGTTAGCCATGAATATTCTGATTCCCATTTCGTGTCTTTGAGTATATTTAATACCTGTTTAGTGTCTTTAAGGTATGATCTTGCTGTTTGAGCATAGGGCTGTAACAGATGATCTATAAAGGCAGATAAATTACATGTAAGGGAATCTATCCCACTGATTATGGGCCTCCCTGGAGGTCTAAGTGGATCCTTGTGTAATTTGGGGATGAAGTAAAAAATAGGGGTCTTGGATTCTACTTTATTTAAAAACATAAATTCATCTTGAGAGATAATATTTCTAGCTAAAGCTTGTGATAGGATCTCATTTAATTCTGAAGTGAATGTTCTTTTTGGGTTATTTTTCAAAATTTGATAAGTTTTTGTGTCTGATAAGATTCTATTTGCTTCCTCCATATAGTAGCTACGGTCCATTATTACTATACTTCCCCCCTTATCCGCTTCCTTGATGATAATGTCTTCCCTTTTATTTAAATTTTTGTAAATCTCATTTTCTTGTTTGTTTAAATTGAAATACTTAGGTTTTGCCTCAATTTTTTCTATGTCTTTTAGGATTAATTTGCCAAATACTTCTATGTTTGGGCCCTTACAGTGGCTGGGATAGAAAGTGGAGGGGTTTTTAAAGTAAGTTCTTGGTTCCCTATTTGCTTGAGAATTTTCTTGGATTTTACTTAATGTATCTTTCCTGGCAAAAAATCTTTTAACTGTCAAATTCCTGATAAATTTCTGTGCATCAATGAATAATTGAAATGTATTAACACTCTGAGTGGGTATAAATTTTAAGCCTTTAGATAGAATGTTTTTTTCTTGTTCAGTTATCGTTTGTGATGAAATATTGTGAATGCCTAGTCTCTCTGGCTCCTTCTTCTGTGTTTTACCCCTTCTACCTCTTGTTCCTCTGAAAGATCTGGTGTCCTGTCTCTTTTCCTTTGATTTGTTCTGTCTGTGCGAAGTGGAGAATATCTGTTGGGGTGTATCCAGCCTTGATTGGTCGGTGTGTGGTTTGTTCCTATTTTGTGTCTCTCTTTGTATGTGTTCTGTTGAAAAGGGTGATGTGAGTCTTGTTCATGTCTTGCTTTATTTGTAACTTGTTGATCTTCTCTTTTGTCTCTTTTATCTTTTGGTGAATGTGAATTTTTATAGTGATTAGAGTGATTGGAGTAATGATTATATTCTATTCTATGTTGGTTCGATCCCCTATATTCATTGTGGTTATGTTGATTTTCATTTCTTTGGTGAAAAATTTCCCTATTTTGTTGGTGTCTATTGTGCTCATAAGTGTTATTATATCTTATATCGTGATCTCTATAGTTGTTAAATTGATTCCTATTATTAGAGTAGTTATTATTCGAATGATCCCTATTAGATCTCGAATGATTATCTTTTAAATTGTATTGATTTCTATGTGAACTGTGTGTTGTATTATAATTATAATTATTTCGTGATGCAATTCTGCCTCTAAAATGGTCTTTTTGTGAATTATCCCTTTTATTCTGTGAATTTACTTGAGGTTGTGTATATGGAGTGCCATTTTTAAAATCTTCACTATCTCTGAGGTATTTATTATATTTAGAGTCTCCAATTTGTTCATCTAGCTCTTTGGCTTGTGTTTTAATTTGCTCAAATTTGTCATTACATGTTTTGCTTGAAAGAAATGGTATAAGTTCAGTTTCTAAGGAGAAAATTTCTTTTTCAATATTTTTTAGAACTATGTCTTGATGTTCATATAATAAACTTACTAGATTAGTTGAACATTTGTGGAGAGCTGCATTCCACTTTACCATAAATTCTTTGTCATCTGTGCCAAAAGCCGCCACAAATGTTCAACTAATCTAGTAAGTTTATTATATGAACATCAAGACATAGTTCTAAAAAATATTGAAAAAGAAATTTTCTCCTTAGAAACTGAACTTATACCATTTCTTTCAAGCAAAACATGTAATGACAAATTTGAGCAAATTAAAACACAAGCCAAAGAGCTAGATGAACAAATTGGAGACTCTAAATATAATAAATACCTCAGAGATAGTGAAGATTTTAAAAATGGCACTCCATATACACAACCTCAAGTAAATTCACAGAATAAAAGGGATAATTCACAAAAAGACCATTTTAGAGGCAGAATTGCATCACGAAATAATTATAATTATAATACAACACACAGTTCACATAGAAATCAATACAATTTAAAAGATAATCATTCGAGATCTAATAGGGATCATTCGAATAATAACTACTCTAATAATAGGAATCAATTTAACAACTATAGAGATCACGATATAAGATATAATAACACTTATGAGCACAATAGACACCAACAAAATAGGGAAATTTTTCACCAAAGAAATGAAAATCAACATAACCACAATGAATATAGGGGATCGAACCAACATAGAATAGAATATAATCATTACTCCAATCACTCTAATCACTATAAAAATTCACATTCACCAAAAGATAAGAGACAAAAGAGAAGATCAACAAGTTACAAATAAAGCAAGACATGAACAAGACTCACATCACCCTTTTCAACAGAACACATACAAAGAGAGACACAAAATAGGAACAAACCACACACCGACCAATCAAGGCTGGATACACCCCAACAGATATTCTCCACTTCGCACAGACAGAACAAATCAAAGGAAAAGAGACAGGACACCAGATCTTTCAGAGGAACAAGAGGTAGAAGGGGTAAAACACAGAAGAAGGAGCCAGAGAGACTAGGCATTCACAATATTTCATCACAAACGATAACTGAACAAGAAAAAAACATTCTATCTAAAGGCTTAAAATTTATACCCACTCAGAGTGTTAATACATTTCAATTATTCATTGATGCACAGAAATTTATCAGGAATTTGACAGTTAAAAGATTTTTTGCCAGGAAAGATACATTAAGTAAAATCCAAGAAAATTCTCAAGCAAATAGGGAACCAAGAACTTACTTTAAAAACCCCTCCACTTTCTATCCCAGCCACTGTAAGGGCCCAAACATAGAAGTATTTGGCAAATTAATCCTAAAAGACATAGAAAAAATTGAGGCAAAACCTAAGTATTTCAATTTAAACAAACAAGAAAATGAGATTTACAAAAATTTAAATTAAAGGGAAGACATTATCATCAAGGAAGCGGATAAGGGGGGAAGTATAGTAATAATGGACCGTAGCTACTATATGGAGGAAGCAAATAGAATCTTATCAGACACAAAAACTTATCAAATTTTGAAAAATAACCCAAAAAGAACATTCACTTCAGAATTAAATGAGATCCTATCACAAGCTTTAGCTAGAAATATTATCTCTCAAGATGAATTTATGTTTTTAAATAAAGTAGAATCCAAGACCCCTATTTTTTACTTCATCCCCAAATTACACAAGGATCCACTTAGACCTCCAGGGAGGCCCATAATCAGTGGGATAGATTCCCTTACATGTAATTTATCTGCCTTTATAGATCATCTGTTACAGCCCTATGCTCAAACAGCAAGATCATACCTTAAAGACACTAAACAGGTATTAAATATACTCAAAGACACGAAATGGGAATCAGAATATTCATGGCTAACAATGGATGTAACATCTTTATACTCCATCATTGATCACAAAAAAGGTATAGCAGCCATAAAATGGAAACTTGAACAAGATGAAAATTTATCTATAGAATTACTAGAATTTATTTTAATATCAATAGAGTTCATTTTGAAACATAATTTCTTTTGGTTCGATAATAAACAGTATCTTCAGATATGTGGCACCGCCATGGGCACCAGATTCGCCCCAAGCTACGCCAATATTTACATGGACCACTTTGAACACACTTATGTATGGTCATGTGGCGTGGCTGGGGTGGGCCTGGTGTCCTGGCGGCGCTACATAGATGATGTTCTATGTATTTGGAACAAGGACGAGACTGCATCAAATAACTTTGTCTCTTATCTGAATGAAAATAATATGGGTATAATACTAACACCTGAATTCAATAAAACTCACATTAATTTTCTAGACTTAACAATTTTTGTTGAAGCAGGAAATATACACACTAGGACCTTTTTCAAAAGCTGTGACATGAACACTTACATAAGGAGAGACAGTGAACACCATCCAACCTGGCTAAAAGCAATCCCTAAAGGACAATTTCTCCGTATACGAAGAAATTGTGATACCACAGATGATTTCAATACCCAATCTAAGATAATTAAAGAAAGATTTGAGCAAAAAGGCTATGACAGCAACACATTAGAACAAGATAGAGTTGAAGTGGGAAACAGGAATCGAGATTCTTTAATACTGAACACTGACAAAAAAAGTACCAATAATCCAAATTTTCCAAGATTCATTACCACATACAATAGTGGACACAAACAGATCAAACATATTATAAATCAACATTGGAATGTTCTAAAAAATGATGAATACTTAAATAATATCATTCCAAACAAACCTTTGATAACTTTCAGGAAGGGAACAAACTTCAAACAAAAATTGGCACCTTCCCTTATCAAGGGGATGAAGCCACCTAAACCTATCCAAATTGCCAATTTAACAGGATTTTATACATGTGGACATTGTAAAGCATGCAATTATACTAAAAAGACACATAAGACATTCACTTCTTCAGTAACAAATAAATCATACACAATAAAAGATTTCATCACTTGCAAAACCAAAAATATAATATATTTACTTCAGTGTAATTGTCAGATTCAATATTTAGGACAAACTTCAAGATTTGCTAAAACTCGTATATTAGAACACCTTAATAAAATTGAAAAAGAAAAAGAAGATCATGGTGTCCCTTTACACTATAATAATTGTCCTCTATACGATAAAAAACATCTATCATGGATAGGTATAGAGAAGGTTTCATTACACTGGAGAGGGGGAGAGATAGAAAAAGAACTCAATAGAAGAGAATTATGGTGGATACACACATTAAAAACATATGGACATTATGGTTTAAATAAAGATATTAGAGTGGCAGCGTTCATATAATTTATTTTATTTTCATTTTATTTTATTTATTTATATTTAATATATTTAATAAATTATTTTATTCTGTTTAGGTTTTAGTATATTTCAAATAGTCTAATATTTATCCCAATTACATATACAATATTACTGTGATTCTGTTCAGAAATTATATGTGAAGATAAATTTATATTTGATGGCAAAATTTATATTTGATGGCAAAATTTATACTTGATGGCGAAATTTATATTTAAAATTCATATTTGATGGCAAAGTTTATACATTTGATGGCAACATCGATATTCGAGTGCATGTTGCACTAATTAATATTCAAAAGAAATTGAAAAGGTTGTAACCCAAGATTTTTGTGAAATATTGTCACGAAGTTGTCTATGTCTGTAATATATATGATCCAAAGTGACTTGCACTTTTCATTACATACTCCCTAGAGAATCCAAAACACTGG
The DNA here is from genome assembly GCF_027579735.1 of Bombina bombina. Lineage (NCBI taxonomy): Eukaryota > Metazoa > Chordata > Amphibia > Anura > Bombinatoridae > Bombina > Bombina bombina. The sequence continues at coordinate 389,153,890 of NC_069502.1, read as the reverse complement.
CTATCAATGGAACATAGTAAAATGTCGCTCACAGAGAGATTGGTCAATCCGAGACATGTGACACGGAACTCATTGGACAAACCGGAGCCTAGGCCTTTACATACGAAGCATTGAAAACAACGCTCTCTACCTGATTGATGAGAACATATGACCACACATCATCTGGCGGACCTGAAAAGAAACTGCTTAAAACCAGGACTTGAAAGGGAACTTTATTTTTCTCCCCTCTGATTGGCCAAAAGGCTTTTTTTCATTTATACCAATCCAATTTGAAAAATTATTGAGAGTTTAAGCGCCAAAAGCTTAAATACAAAATAAATAAATATCATTCTCAAAACACAATCGGATTGGAATAAATACAAAATTAAAATGTTTTATTTGTGAGTCCTATTCCGGTGTTTACCACCGGAACAGGAACAATGATTACCTGTATAAATACACCTGTTAACACTCCAAAGGCAGCACTTCCAATTGTTTTTACTGCTCTTGAAAAAGACGACACTGTCGTTGAAACGCGTAGAGCCAAGATAAATAAGAGCATTTTATTATGTTTTAATAAATATTTGTTTTTTACCACAACAAGTATTTTTGCTGCCTTTTTGGAAGTAATTTCAAACTACACAATACGTTCTGAGGAGCCGGATTCCGAAATTTATCGGAGTGAGTATATTGCACTTTTTATCAAGCAAAAGATTCAATTACCTGCAGTGCAATTTTCATTATCCACAGACACAAACACAGTGTGGAAATTGGGAAAGTTGAGACAGAAAAACCTTTCGAAGAAGCTGAACTCTGAATTTTTCGGAGTGAGTATACTGCACATTAATTTGTTGTTAACTTCTGCAAATCACAAGCCAAGTTTTTCTTTCTTCAGTGTGTACGTCCATATACACGAGATTCAAGATCAGCGCCTCTATATATCCGATTCACTTTCTACTCACAGTCCGGTTGGGAGAGACTGTTAGAGAGCAGCGGTCATTTAAGAGGGGAGTATTGTACTCTATTCTAGTCACCCTGTACATTGTGTTGTTTAACATCTGACATATTTGTATAGTTTTAGATTATTCAGGAATGGGATAAGCCAGGGGTTTCTTTTTCCCCTTCCCCTGTTATTAAAAAATGCTGACTCCATTCGTGACTCTTGGCATACTGTGCCTAAAGTAGAGGGAGCTATCTCTTCTCTGGCTACAAGAACTACCATTCCCATAGAGGATAGTTGTTCCTTTAAGGATCCAATGGGTAAGAGGCTAGAGGCTTTCTTAAAAAAGATGTACATCCATCAAGGATTACAGTGGCAACCTGCGGCAAGTATTGCTACAGTTGCGGGAGCAGCATCTTATTGGTGAGATGCCCTGTCTGATCTGAAAAATCTTGCTTGGCTAATGTATCTTCAAAAGCCAAGTTTTGGCTTTACCTTATAAAGGTAAAACTCTATTTGGTCCTGGTCTGGTGGAAATCATTTCCAAAATTGCGGGTGGAAAGGGATCTTTTCTTTCTCAGGACAAGAAGAACAGACCTAAGGGTCGCCAGAATTCAAATTTTCACTCCTTTTGTAACTTTTTAAAGGACAGAAGTCTTCTTCCTCTTCTTCCAAACCAGAGCAAGCCAACACCTCTTGGCGGTCCAGTCAGCCTTGGATAATGGGAAGCAAAACAAGAAGCCTTCCACTGACTCTAAATCAGCATGCAGGGTCTGTCCCGATCCAATTTTGGATCAAGTGGGGGGGCAGGCTTTCTCTGTTTCGGCAGACTTGGATACGCAATGTCCCTGGTCCATGGGCTGTGGACATAGTATCCCAGGGTTACAAAATAGGATTCAAGTCTTGCCCTCCAAGGGGCAGATTTCTCCTGTCAAGACTGTCCACAAACCAGGTAAAGAGGGAGGCCTTCTTAAATTGCGTAAAGGACCTTTACTCTCTGGGAGTTATTGTTCCAGTCCCTCTAGAGTAACATGGTCAAGGATTCTATTCAAATCTATTTGTGGTTCCCAAAAAGGAGGGATCTTTCCGTCCCATCCTAGACTTAAAGTGCCTCCAACAAATTCCTCAGGGTTCCCTCCTTCAAGATGGAAACTACTTGTTCCATTCTTCCATTGCTTTAGTAAGGTCAGTTCATGACGACCATAGACTTGAAGGACACGTATCTTCATATTCCCGTTCACAGGGATCATCACCAGTTTCTAATGTTTGCCTTTCTGGACAAACATTTCCAGTTTGTTGCACTTCTGTTTTGGTCTTGCCACGACTCACAGAATATTCACAAAGGTTCTGGGGGGCTCTTTTGGCAGTGGTCAGATCCCAGGGAATTACTGTGGTGCCTTACCTAGACACGACATCTTGGTTCAGGCGTCATCTTTTCAACTAGCAAAATCTCATACAGAGATGTTGTTGTCTTTTCTACGTTCCCACAGATGGAAAGTGAATCAGGAAAAGAGTTCCCTTGTTCCAGCTACAAGGTTGTGTTTTTTTAGGGACAATCATAGATTCCCTATTAATGAAAATTTTTCTGACGGATGTCAGGAAATCCAAATTTCTTTCTTTGTGCCTTTCTCTCCAGTCTGCTATTTGTCCATCAGTGGCTCAATGCATGGAGGTGATTAATCTGATGGTTGCTTCCATGGACATCATTCCTTTTGCTCGTTTCCATCTGAGATCTCTGTAACTATGCATTCTCAGTCAGTGGAACAAAGACCATTTAGATTTATCACAGAGGATAGATCTGGATCCCCTAACAAGAGACTTGTGGTAGATTTCACAGGAACATCTGTCTTGGGCACTTGCTTCCTGAGACCTTCCTGGGTGTTTGTGCAGTTTTAGGCTCTCTAAAAGCTCAGGGCCTGTGGACTAGGGAGGAGTCATCTCTCCCCATAAACATCTTGGAGTTGAGAGCAATCTTCAATGCTTTAGTAGCTTGGTCTCAATTATCTTTAGTCTGGTTTATCAGATTCCAGTTGGACAACATCACCTCAGTGGCTTACATCAACCACCAGGGAGGAAATCAGAGTTCCTTGGCTATGAAGGAGGTTACACTCATTCTGCAGTGGAAAGAAGCTCAAGATTGTCTCCTATCTGCCATCCACATTCCAGGGGTGGACATCTGAGCATACAGACTTTTCAACCCGGGGAGTGGGCTCTCCATCCGACAGTGTTCTCAAGGATAACCCTCAGGTGGGGAGTTTCAGAGTTGGATCTGATGGCGTCTCGTCAAAACACCAAGCTTCCAAAGTACGCATCAAGGTCAAGAGATCCTCAGGCCGCTCTGATAGATGCTCTGACGGTTCCTTGGAATTTCTGTCTAGCATACCTGTTTCCTCAGTTTGCTCTTCTTTTATGAGTCATTGCTCGTATCAAACAAGAGAGAGTGTCTGTGATTCTCACATCTCATGCCTGGCCTTGCAGGATCTGGTTCGTGGATCTGGTGAAGATGTCATCTCTTCCACCTTGGAGGTTACCTCTGAGGAAAGACCTTCTAGTTCAGGGTCCATTCCTCTATCCAAATCTAAATTCTCTGAAGGTGACTACTTGGAGATTGAGCGCCTAGTCCTGTCTAGACATGGTTTTTCTAAAGCGGTCATTGATACTATGCTTTAGGCTCGTAAACCGGTTACTTGCAGGATCTACCATAAGGTTTGTCAGTCAGTACTCTGAAGGGTCATTTCTGCACTGTCTATTCTTTTGCACAAACGTCTGGCAGATTTACCAGATGTTCAAGCTTTTGTTCAGGCCCTGGTCAGAATCAGGCCTATGTGTAAACCTGTTGCTCCTCCTTGGAGCCTTAACCTAGTTCTTTAAGTTTTTTGCAACAGGCTCTGTTTGAGCTGATGCATGTTGTTGATATAAAATTGTTATCTTGGAAGGTTTTGTTTCTCCTTGCTATTTATTTCGCTTGCAGAGTTTCTGAGCTTTTAGCTCTGCAGTGTGATTTCCCCGTACCATATTTTTCATGCAGATAAGGCGGTCCTTCGTACTAAATTGGGGTTTCTCCCTAAGGTGGTGTTGGATCGAAAAATTAATCAGGAAATTGTTGTTCCTTTTTGTCCTAATCCTTCTCATAAGGAATGTCTTTTGCATAACCTGGATGTTGTGCATGCTCTAAAATGTTACCTACAAGCTACTAAAGATTTTTGGCAATCTTCTGCCGTTAGTTGTTTTCTCTGGAAAGAGTAAGGGACAGAAGGCCACTTCTACTACTCTCTTTTCCTATGGTTAAGAAGTATGATTCATTTTGCTTATGAGACAGCTAGACAGCAGCCTCCGGAAAGAATTACGGCTCATGCCACTAGGGCTGTCTCCTCAACTTGGGCTTTCAGAAATGAAGCTTCTGTGGAACAAATTTGCAAGGCGGCAACATGGTCCTCTTTGCATACTTTTTCCGAATTCTACAAATTTGATACTTTTGCCTTGGCTGAGGCCTCTTTTTGGACAGAGGTTCTTCAAGCGGTTTCTGTTTAGGTCCTCCTGCCTTGCTCTCCCTCCCTTTTCATTCCGTGTCCTCTAGCTTGGGTATTGGTTCCCACTAGTAATTGGAATAACGTTGTGGACTCTCAGCCATAGGAAAGGAAACGCTTACCTGATAAATTTCTTTCTTTCCGGGCATGGAGAGTCCAAGCCCTCTTTTTAAATTATAATTCGGCAATTTTTTTGAGTAAACCTCAGGCACCTCTATTGTGTTTCTTCTTTTTCTCTTTTCCTTCTCCTGAATGACTGGCGATTTTGGGTAAGGGAAGTTTACACTTAACAGCTTTGCTGGGGTGCTCTTTGCCTCCTCCTGCTGGCCAGGAGTTGAATATCCCACTAGTAATTGGAATAAAGTTGTGGACTCCCCATGCCCGGAAAGAAAGAAATTTATTAGGTCAGCATAAATTTTGTTTTTGTAATAAACATGGTTGGTTGTCATTGGTGTTGTAAACCTTAACCAATGCTATTGGTCTGCTATGGGGCAATTCTGTTTTGCATAAAAGCTTATTAGTGTACTGAGATGTTTGTATGTGTCAACCATCTAAAATGTAAGCACTGTAATCTATTTATTTTTTTAACAAAAACAAATTATTTTTAATCTAAATATTTTTATTTTTTTCAGATACCTTCTTTATTGTGGTCAAGGTGTGAAGTAGTTCCAGGTTTGCACAATGAGTGAGTTGGAACAGTTACGACAAGAAGCAGAACAACTGCGAAATCAAATCAGAGTAAGAACGGATTTCTGCCTTTCTGTGAAATCGTGCTGTTTATTTGCATATGAATGGTTTTCTAAAAATGTTTACTCAGCTGTACAGAACTGGAAGCTTATTTTGTAAGGAAAATTATTGTTTTTATGATTTTAGTATTTAAACAAAGCTTATTTTGTGTATGACTTGCCAACCAATGAATAAAGGTTAGCAGTGCTTACACCCTCTTGTACTGTGTCTATCTAAAAGCACTGATTTTAAACCAGTTTGCATTATTTATTTTTTTTAAATCTTTTGATTTTAGTTTTGGTGCAAATGCTTAATGAAAACTCTTTCTTAAAGAAATAATAATAGACCGTTTGAAATGGGACTGGAGTTTTAAGTAGTCTTGTTAGCCTCTCAGTGAGAGCATTGATGAAAGTTAGGGTCTGGAGATGCAGGGAGAGTCTTTCTGCGAAACCATTCAGACTCGTATTAACAGCTCCTAAGCAATCAGTGTTGACGAGTTTCACTGCCTGCTTTCATTACTCAAGTCCATGTCAGGAGCGATGCTACAAGACTGTCACACTTGAGAGGCTGTGTTTCTGTTCCACAGCATAGATTCCAGTAAGATTGTTTAATTTTTCTCTTGTTAAGTATCCAGTCCACGGATCATCCATTACTTGTGGGATATTCTCCTTCCAAACAGGAAGTTGCAAGAGGATCACCCACAGCAGAGCTGCTATATAGCTCCTCCCCTCACTGCCATATCCAGTCATTCTCTTGCAACTCTCAACTAAGATGGAGGTCGTAAGAGGACTGTGGAGTTTTATACTTAGTTTATTTCTTCAATCAAAAGTTTGTTATTTTTAAATGGTACCGGAGTGTACTGTTTATCTCAGGCAGTATTTAGAAGAAGAATCTGACTGCGTTTTCTATGATCTTAGCAGAAGTAACTAAGATCCTTTGCTGTTCTCACATATTCTGAGGAGTGAGGTAACTTCAGAGGGGGAATAGCGTGCAGGTTTTCCTGTAATAAGGTATGTGCAGTTAAAATATTTTTCTTGGGATGGAATTTGCTAGAAAATGCTGCTAATACCGAAGTAATGTAAGTAAAGCCTTAAATGCAGTGATAGCGACTGGTATCAGGCTTATTAATAGAGATACATACTCTTATAAAAGTGTATTTTAAAACGTTTGCTGGCATGTTTAATCGTTTTTTACATATGTTTGGTGATAAAACTTATTGGGGCCTAGTTTTTTCCACATGGCTGGCTTGAATTTTGCCTAGAAACAGTTCCCTGAGGCTTCCCACTGTTGTAATATGAGTGGGAGGGGCCTATTTTGGCGTTTTTTTGCACAGCAAAAATTACAGACACAGACATCCAGCTTCTTCCTGCATGATCCAGGACTTCTCTGAAGGGCTCAAAAGGCTTCAAAAGTCGTATTGAGGGAGGTAAAAAGCCACAGTAGAGCTGTGGCAGTTGTTGTGACTGTTTAAAAAAAGGTTTTTGTCATTTGTTATTCCGTTTTTGGTATTAAGGGGTTAATCATCCATTTGCAAGTGGGTGCAATGCTCTGCTAACTTATTACATACACTGTAAAAATCTAATTTCTCTGAGACTGACTGCATGGAGATTTAACGCTTGATTCTATCAAGGCGTGGCTTCTCCGAGTCAGTCATTGATACCTTAATACAGGCTCGGAAGCCTGTCACCAGGAAAATCTACCATAAGATATGGCGTAAATATCTTTATTGGTGTGAATCCAAGAGTTACTCATGGAGTAAAGTTAGGATTCCTAGGATATTGTCCTTTCTCCAAGAGGGTTTGGACAAAGGCTTATCAGCTAATTCTTTAAAAGGACAGATCTCTGCTCTGTCTATTCTTTTGCGCAAGCGTCTGGCAGAAGTTCCAGACGTCCAGGCATTTTGTCAGGCTTTGGTTAGGATTAAGCCTGTGTTTAAAACTGTTGCTCCCCCGTGGAGCTTAAACTTGGTTCTTAAAGTTCTTCAGGGAGTTCCGTTTGAACCCCTTCATTCCATTGATATTAAACTTTTATCTTGGAAAGTTCTGTTTTTGATGGCTATTTCCTCGGCTCGAAGAGTCTCTGAGTTATCTGCCTTACATTGTGAGTCTCCTTATCTGATTTTTCATTCAGGCAAGGTAGTTCTGCGTACCAAACCTGGGTTTTTACCTAAGGTGGTTTCTAACAGGAATATCAATCAAGAGATTGTTGTTCCATCATTGTGTCCTAATCCTTCTTCAAAGAAGGAACGTCTTTTGCATAATCTGGACGTAGTCCGTGCCTTGAAGTTTTACTTACAGGCTACTAAAGATTTTCGTCAAACATCTGCCCTGTTTGTCGTTTACTCTGGACAGAAGAGAGGTCAAAAAGCTTCGACAACCTCTCTCTCCTTTTGGCTTCGGAGCATAATATGCTTAGCCTATGAGACTGCTGGACAGCAGCCCCCTGAAAGGATTACAGCTCATTCTACTAGAGCTGTGGCTTCCACCTGGACCTTTAAAAATGAGGCTTCTGTTGAACAGATTTGCAAGGCTGCGACTTGGTCTTCGCTTCACACCTTTTCAAAATTTTACAAATTTGACACTTTTGCTTCTTCGGAGGCTGTTTTTGGGAGAAAGGTTCTACCGGCAGTGGTTCCTTCCGTTTAAGTTCCTGCCTTGTCCCTCCCATCATCTTTGTACTTTAGCTTTGGTATTGGTATCCCACAAGTAATGGATGATCCGTGGACTGGATACACTTAACAAGAGAAAACATAATTTATGCTTACCTGATGAATTTATTTCTCTTGTAGTGTATCCAGTCCACGGCCCGCCCTGTCCTTTTAAGGCAGGTCTAAATTTTAATTAAACTACAGTCACCACTGCACCCTATGGTTTCTCCTTTCTCGTCTTGTTTCGGTCGAATGACTGGATATGGCAGTGAGGGGAGGAGCTATATAGCAGCTCTGCTGTGGGTGATCCTCTTGCAACTTCCTGTTGGGAAGGAGAATATCCCACAAGTAATGGATGATCCATGTACTGGATACACTACAAGAGAAATAAATTTATCAGGTAAGCATAAATTATGTTTTTACACATAAGGTAAATCTAGAAGACAGGGTCACAGTGTGGCTACTTTTATCTGTATGGAATCAAGGGGTAATATATCCTGAGGGAGGATTATTGAACAATGGGGATTAATCTCATACATTTTTATTTGATTTATACTGCATTGTGTGAGATTTTTTTTAGAGGCTCATAGACTGAGGTTGGAACATACAGGTTACTTTCATTTATAGCTGCTCAGCTTTACAAGTTTGGCGTGCTTTTCCTTAGCACAGGCGCTACATGTGACCGGGTGTGGTCGTAATTTTCACTTTCTACTCTATGACCATGCTGGTTATCAGAGAGAAGCGGTTTACTCTGTGTGCCTGGGTCATAGGAGGTAGTGAGTGCCCCAGCCCTCTGGGTTCGTCCCAATTCATCAGATTCTAATCAGACAATATCACCTCGGAGGCTTAGATTAACCACAAGGGAGGAACGAGGAGCTCCCTAGTAATGAGGGTAGTATCTCGGATTCTGGAATGGGCAGAGAATCACAATTGTTCGCTTTCAGCAATCCACATTCCGGGTGTGGACAACTGGGAAGCGGATTTTCTGAGCAGACAGACGTTTCATCCAGGGGAATGGTCTCTCCACCCCAAAAGGTTTGCGGAGATCTGCAGCAGATGGGGGCGGCGCTGGAAATAGATCTCATGGCGTCCAGACTCAATTGCAAACTACCCAGATACGGGTCGCGATCCAGGGATCCCAAGCAGAACTGATATATACCTTGGCTGTACCCTGGGAGTTCAACCTAATCTACATATTTCCACCGTTACCTTGAGTAGTGGCCCGCATCAAGCAGGAGCAGGCTTTGGCTATTCTGATTGTTCCGTCGTGGCCGCGGAGGACGTGGTTTGCGGATCTAGTGGCGATGTCGTCTTATCTGCCGTGGAAGTTACGTTGTTGCAAGGATCTGCTAGTTCAAGGTCCTTTTCTACATCAAAATCTCGATTCTCTGAGGCTGACTGCGTAGAGATTGAAGCCTAGTCTTAGCCAAGAGAGGTTTTTCGGAGAGAGTGATCGACACTCTCTCGTCCAGGCCATTAAGCCGGTCACTTGACGCATATACCACAAGGTGTGGAGGACCTACTTGTCCTGGTGTGACGAACAAGGATGCCCTTGGCTTAAGGTCAAGGTATCCAGGATTTTGGCCTTTCTCCAGGATGGTCTGGATAAGGGTCTTGCCGCCAGGTCCCTAAGGGGACAGATATTGGCTTTATCGGTACTGTTGCACAAGAAGCTCGTGGAGCTTCCTGATATTCAGTCCTTTTGTTCAGGCTCTGGTTAGGATTAGACCGGTTTTCAGGAATCTGGCTCCTCCCTGGAGCTTAAACTTGGTGCTTAAGGAGGCGGGCGTTGTGTTGCTCTACCTTCCTCTTTAAAATACCCCAAAGGTGTTCTATTGGATTCAAGTCAGGTGACATACTTGACCAGGTCATAGTTTTCACTTTTTCTTCATAAATGGAAATAGTCAACAGCTGCATTCATTACTTTGGAGAATTCCGAACCTGACCACCAGGAGGAGGCAAAGGCTTAAATACCTCCCTCATTGCAGAGAAGTGTCAGAAGTTTTCGATAGTCTTTTATGGAGGGTAGTACTCTTCGGCATGGGATTGAAGTTTTAAGTAGTCCTGTCAGCCTCCCAGTGAGAGCATGGGTGAGTCCAGAGATGCTGGTAGAGTCTTTCTGTGAAACCATCCAGACTCATATTAACAGCTCCACAAGCAATCGGCGTTGACAAGTTTCGCTGCCTGCTTTTTTCTCTCATGTCCATGGCAGATGTGACGCTACTATCTGTCACACTTGATGGGCTGTGTTCCTGTTCCACGGCGTAGATTCCGGTAAGATTGTTTCATTTTACTTTCATCATGGATGTATTGTAATTACAACTGTTTATCCGAGAGGGGCTACATCCTTTTGGGGAACTTTAGCATGGGGTCTCAGTGAGGCTCCTTTCTCTTGTTAGGTGTATCCAGTCCACGGATCATCCATTACTTGTGGGATATTCTCCTTCCCAACAGGAAGTTGCAAGAGGATCACCCACAGCAGAGCTGCTTTATAGCTCCTCCCCTAACTGCCATATCCAGTCATTCTCTTGCAAGCTCTCAACATAGCTGGAGGTAGTTAGAGGAAAGTGGTAAAATATAGTTAGTTTTTTCTTCAATCAAAAGTTTGTTTTTAAATGGTACCGGAGTGTACTATTTTATCTCAGGCAGCATTTAGAAGAAGAATCTGCCTGCGTTTTTTCTATGATCTTAGCAGAAGTAACTAAGATCCACTGCCGTTCTCACATATGTCTGAGGAGTGAGGTAACTTCAGAGGGAGAATGGCGTGCAGGGTATCCTGCAATAAGGTATGTGCAGTTAAGTTTTTCTAGGGATGGAATTTGCTAGAAAATGCTGCTGATACCGGATTAAAGTTAAAGCCTAAATACAGTGATTTAATAGCGACTAGTATCAGGCTTGCTATTAGAGGTATATACTCTGATTAATGTGCAATATAAAACGTTTGCTGGCATGTTTAATCGTTTTTATATATGCTTTGGCGATAAAACTTATTGAGGCCTAGTTTTTTCCACATGGCTGGCTTTATTTCTCTTGTTAAGTGCATCAAGTCCACGGATCATCCATTACTTATCGGATATTCTCCTTCCCAACAGGAAGTTGCAAGAGGATCACCCACAGCAGAGCTGCTATATAGCTCCTCCCCTAACTGTCATATCCAGTCATTCTCTTGCAAGCCTCAACCAAGATGGAGGTCGTAAGAGGAGTGTGGTGTTTTATACTTAGTTTATTCTTCAATCAAAAGTTTGTTATTTTTAAATGGTGCCGGAGTGTACTGTTTATCTCAGGCAGTATTTAGAAGAAGAATCTGCCTGTGTTTTCTATGATCTTAGCAGAAGTAACTAAGATCCTTTGCTGTTCTCACATATTCTGAGGAGTGAGGTAACTTCAGAGAGGGAATGGCGTGCAGGTTTTCCTGCAATAAGGTATGTGCAGTTAATATTTTTCTAGGGATGGAATTTGCTAGAAAATGCTTCTGATACCGAACTAATATAAGTAAAGCCTTAAATGCAGTGATAGCTACTGGTGTCAGGCTTATTAATAGAGATGCATACTCTTATAAAAATGTAATATAAAACGTTTGCTGGCATGTTTAATCGTTTTTATATGTATTTGGTGATAAAACTTATTGGGGCATATTTTTTTTCCACATGGCTGGCTTGAATTTTGCCTAGTAACAGTTTCCTTAGGCTTTCCACTGTTGTAATATGAGTGGGAGGGGCCTTTTTTAGTGCTTTTCTGTGCAGATAAAAATACTGACAGAGACATTCAGTTTCCCTCTGCATGATCCAGGACATCTCTGGAGGGCTCAAAAGGCTTCAAAGTCGTTTTTGAGGGAGGTAAAAAGCCACAGTAGAGCTGTGGCAGCTGTTGTGACTGTTTGAAAAAAAAACAAAAAACGTTTTTGTCTTATTATTCCATTTTGGGTATTAAGGGGTTAATCATCCATTTGCAAGTGGGTGCAATGCTCTATTAACTTGTTACATACACTGTAAAAATTTTGTTAGTGTAACTGCCTTTTTTCACTGTTATTTCAAATTTTGACAAAATTTGTGTTTCTTAAAGGTGCAGTAACGTTTTTTATATTGCTTGTAAACTTGTTTTAAAGTGTTTTCCAAGCTTGCTAGTCTCATTGCTAGTCTGTTTAAACATGTCTGACACAGAGGAACCTACTTGTTCATTATGTTTGAAAGCCATGGTGGAGCCCCATAGGAGAATGTGTACTAAATGTATTGATGTCACCTTAAACAGTAAAGATCAGTCTTTAACTATAAAAGAAATATCACCAGAAGATTCTGACGAGGGGGAAGTTATGCCGACTAACTCTCCCCACGTGTCAGACCCTTCGCCTCCCGCTCAGGGGATGCACGCTAATATGGCGCCAATTACATCAGGGACGCCCATAGCGATTACCTTGCAGGACATGGCTGCAATCATGAATAATACCCTGTCAGAGGTATTATCCAGGTTGCCTGAATTAAGAGGCAAGCGCGATTGCTCTGGGGTTAGGAGAAATACAGAGCGTGCAGATGCTGTAAGGGCCATGTCTGATACTGCGTCACAATATGCAGATCATGAGGACGGAGAGCTTCAGTCTGTGGGTGACATCTCTGATTCGGGGAAACCTGATTCAGAGATTTCTAATTTTAAATGTAAGCTTGAGAACCTCCGTGTGTTGCTTGGGGAGGTATTAGCTGCTCTGAATGACTGTAACACAGTTGCAGTACCAGAGAAATTGTGTAGGCTGGATAAATACTATGCGGTACCGGTGTGTACTGATGTTTTTCCTATACCTAAAAGGCTTACAGAAATTATTAGCAAGGAGTGGGATAGACCGGGTGTGCCTTTTTCCCCACCTCCTATATTTAGAAAAATGTTTCCAATAGACGCCACTACACGGGACTTATGGCAGACGGTCCCTAAGGTGGAGGGAGCAGTTTCTACTTTAGCAAAGCGTACTACTATCCCGGTTGAGGACAGATGTGCTTTTTCAGATCCAATGGATAAAAAATTGGAGGGTTACCTTAAGAAAATGTTTATTCAACAAGGTTTTATTTTACAGCCCCTTGCATGCATTGCACCTGTCACGGCCGCTGCGGCATTCTGGTTTGAGGCCCTGGAAGAGGCCATCCATACAGCTCCATTGACTGAAATTATTGACAAGCTTAGAACACTTAAGCTAGCTAACTCATTTGTTTCTGATGCCATTGTTCATTTGACTAAACTAACTGCTAAGAATTCCGGATTCGCCATCCAAGCGCGTAGGGCGCTATGGCTTAAATCCTGGTCAGCTGACGTAACTTCAAAGTCTAAATTACTCAACATTCCTTTCAAGGGGCAGACCTTATTCGGGCCTGGTTTGAAGGAAATTATTGCTGACATTACTGGAGGTAAGGGTCACACCCTTCCTCAGGACAGGGCCAAAGCAAAGGCCAAACAGTCTAATTTTCGTGCCTTTCGAAATTTCAAGGCAGGTGCAGCATCAACTTCCTCCGCTTCAAAACAAGAGGGAACTTTTGCTCAATCTAAGCAGGCCTGGAAACCTAACGAGTCCTGGAACAAAGACAAGCAGGCCAGAAAGCCTGCTGCTGCCTCTAAGACTGCATGAAGGAACAGCCCCCTATCCGGCGACGGATCTAGTAGGGGGCAGGCTTTCTCTCTTCGCCCAGGCGTGGGCAAGAGATGTTCAGGATCCCTGGGCGTTGGAGATCATATCTCAGGGATATCTTCTGGACTTCAAAGCTTCCCCTCCTCAAGGGAGATTTCATCTTTCAAGGCTATGTGCAAATCAGATAAACAAAGAGGCATTCCTACGCTGTGTGCAAGACCTCCTAGTTATGGGAGTGATCCATCCAGTTCCGCGGACGGAACAAGGACAGGGTTTTTATTCGAATCTGTTTGTGGTTCCCAAAAAAGAGGGAACCTTCAGACCAATTTTGGATCTAAAGATCTTAAACAAATTCCTCAGAGTTCCATCTTTCAAAATGGAAACTATTCGGACCATCCTACCCATGATCCAAGAAGGTCAGTACATGACCACAGTGGACTTAAAGGATGCCTACCTTCACATACCGATTCACAAAGATCATCATCAGTTTCTAAGGTTTGCCTTTCTAGACAGGCATTACCAATTTGTAGCTTTTCCCTTCGGGTTGGCTACAGCCCCGAGAATCTTTACAAAGGTTCTGGGCTCACTTCTGGCGGTTCTAAGACCGCGAGGCATAGCGGTGGCTCCGTATCTAGACGACATCCTGATACAGGCGTCAAGCTTTCAAGTTGCCAAGTCTCATACAGAGATAGTTCTGGCATTTCTGAGGTCGCACGGGTGGAAAGTGAACAAGGAAAAGAGTTCTCTATCCCCACTCACAAGAGTCTCCTTCTTAGGGACTCTTATAGATTCTGTAGAAATGAAAATTTACCTGACTGAGTCCAGGTTATCAAAACTTCTAAATGCTTGCCGTGTTCTTCACTCCATTCCGCGCCCTTCGGTAGCTCAGTGTATGGAGGTAATCGGCTTAATGGTAGCGGCAATGGACATAATGCCATTTGCGCGCCTTCATCTCAGACCGCTGCAATTATGCATGCTGAGTCAGTGGAATGGGGATTACACAGATTTGTCCCCTCTGCTAAATCTGGATCAAGAGACCAGAGATTCTCTTCTCTGGTGGTTGTCTTGGGTACACCTGTCCAAGGGTATGACCTTTCGCAGGCCAGATGGGACAATTGTAACAACAGATGCCAGCCTTCTAGGTTGGGGTGCAGTCTGATCGTGGACTCAGGAGGAGAAACTCCTTCCAATAAATATTCTGGAGTTAAGAGCGATATTCAATGCTCTTCTGGCTTGGCCTCAGTTAGCAACACTGAGGTTCATCAGATTTCAGTCGGACAACATCACGACTTTGGCTTACATCCACCATCAAGGGGGAACCAGGAGTTCCCTAGCGATGTTAGAAGTCTCAAAAATAATTCGCTGGGCAGAGTACCACTCTTGCCACCTGTCAGCAATCCATATCCCAGGCGTGGAGAACTGGGAGGCAGATTTTCTAAGTCGTCAGACTTTCCATCCGGGGGAGTGGGAACTCCATCCAGAGGTGTTTGTTCAGTTGATTCATCGTTGGGGCAAACCAGAGTTGGATCTCATGGCGTCTCGCCAGAACGCCAAGCTTCCTTGTTACGGATCCAGGTCCAGGGACCCAGAAGCAACGCTGATAGATGCTCTAGCAGCGCCTTGGTTCTTCAACCTGGCTTATGTGTTTCCACCGTTTCCTCTGCTCCCTCGACTGATTGCCAAGATCAAACAGGAGAGAGCATCTGTGATTCTGATAGCACCTGCGTGGCCACGCAGGACTTGGTATGCAGACCTAGTGGACATGTCATTCTTTCCACCATGGACTCTGCCTCTAAGACAGGACCTTCTGATACAAGGTCCTTTCAATCATCCTAATTTCTCTGAGACTGGCTGCATGGAGATTGAACGCTTGATTCTATCAAAGCGTGGCTTCTCCGACTCGGTCATTGATAATTTAATACAGGCATGAAAGCCTGTTACCAGGAAAATCTACCACAAGATATGGAGTAAATATCTTTATTGGTGTGAATCCAAGAATTACTCATGGAGTAAGGTTAGGATTCCTAGAATATTGTCTTTTCTCCAAGAGGGCTTGGACAAAGGATTATCAGCTAGTTCCTTAAAGGGACAGATTTCTGCTCTGTCTATTCTTTTGCACAAGCGTCTGGCAGAGGTTCCAGACGTCCAGGCATTTTGCCAGGCTTTGGTTAGAATTAAGCCTGTGTTTAAACCTTTTTCTCCCCCGTGGAGCTTAAACTTGGTTCTTAAAGTTCTTCAAGGAGTTCAGTTTGAACCCCTTCATTCCATTGATATTAAACTTTTTTCTCTTGTTAAGTGTGTTCAGTCCACGGGTCATCCATTACTTATGGGATATATTCTCCTTCCCAACAGGAAGTTGCAAGAGGATCACCCAAGCAGAGCTGCTATATAGCTCCTCCCCTCACATGTCATATCCAGTCATTCTCTTGCAACCCTCAACAAAGAAGGAGGTCGCGAGAGGAGCTGGAGTTTTTACTTAACTATTAACTATTAACTATTCTTCAATCAAAAGTTTTTATCTGTGATCTTAGCAGGCGTAACTAAGATCCACTGGCTGTTCTCGACATTCTGAGGAGTGGGGTAACTTCAGACTGGGAATAGCATGCGGGGTCCTCCGCAAATGAGGTATGTGCAGTACTTTATTTTCTGGGAATGGAATTCACTAAGAAAATACTGCTGTTACCGTATGATGTAAATACAGCCTTAAATGCAGTAGTAGCAACTGGTATCAGGCTGATAAATGTATGCGCAGTCGAGTTATATTCTAGGGACTAGAATTTGACTGAGAAAATACTGTTAACACTGAAATAATACTTAAGCCTTCTCTGCAGTGGTAGCGACTGGTAGCAGGCTTAGTGATGGCTTTGCATGACATTGAAAAACGTTTACTGGCATGTTGTTCGTTTTTTTGTGAGGTACTTTGGTGATAAATCGCTTTGGGCATGATTTTTTCCACATGGCTAACATATTTTTCTGCATGGAAACCGTTATATCAGGGCTCCCACTGTTGTGATTGGAGTGGGAGGGCCCTTGTTTTAGCGCCTTGTTGCGCAGTTAAAATTATTGCACAGTCTTTCTGCTTCTTCCTCCTTGATCCAGGACTTCTCTAGAGAGCTCAGGGGTCTGCAAATTTCATTTGTGAGGGAGGTAATCAGTCACAGCAGATCTGTGACAGTGTGCTGACTGTGATTAAAAGCGTTAAATCTTAATTGATATCTGTTTTATCTGTTTTGGGTATCGAGGGGTTAATCATCCTTTTGCTAATGGGTGCAATCCTCTGCTAATAGTACACTTCTTGTTAAGAATTGTTTTTTTATATCTGTATTTTTGAAGCGCTGCAGCGTTTTTTATATTGCTTGTAAAACTTATTGAAAGTGATTTCCAAGCTTGTTAGTTTCATTGCTAAGTCTGTTTTAAACATTTCTGATTCAGAGGAAACTGTTTGTTCGTCATGTTCAAAAGCCAATGTGGAACCCAATAGAACGATGTGTACCAATTGTATTGATATTGCTTTGAATAAAAGTCAATCTGTACTGATAAAGAAGCTATCACCAGACAACGAGGGGGAAGTTATGCCGCCTAACTCTCCTCACGTGTCAGTACCTGCGTCTCCCGCTCGAGAGATGCGTAGGATTGAGACATCTCGTACATCTAGGCCCTTATAAATCACTTTACATGATATGGCTAATGTTATGAAAGAAGTATTATATAATATGCCCGAATTAAGGGGCAAACGCGATAGCTCTGGGTTAAGGACAGAGCGCGCTGATGACACGAGAGCCATGTCTGATACTGCGTCACAACTTGCAGAACATGAGGACGGTGAGCTTCATTCTGTCGGTGACGGTTCTGATTCGGGGACATTGGATTCAGAAATTTCAAATTTTAAATTTAAGCTTGAGAACCTCCGTGTGTTACTAGGGGAGGTATTAGCGGCTCTGAATGATTGTGACACGGTGGCAATTCCAGAGAAATTGTGTAGGTTGGATAGATACTATGCGGTACCGGTGTGTACTGACGTTTTTCCTATACCAAAAAGACTTACAGAAATTATCAGTAAGGAGTGGGATAAACCCGGTGTGCCTTTTTCCCCTCCCCCGATATTTAGAAAAATGTTCCCTATAGACGCCACCACACGAGACTTATGGCAGACGGTCCCTAAGGTGGAGGGAGCAGTTTCTACGTTAGCCAAGCGTACCACTATCCCGGTGGAGGATAGCTGTGCTTTCTCAGATCCAATGGATAAAAAATTAGAGGGTTATCTTAAGAAAATGTTTATTCAACAAGGTTTTATATTGCAGCCTCTTGCATGCATTGCGCCTGTCACGGCTGCAGCGGCATTCTGGTTTGAGTCTCTGGAAGAGGCGATTTGCACAGAGCTGTTGGATGAGGCCTTGAGCAAAGTTAGAACCCTTAAGCAAGCTAATGCGTTTGTTTCAGATGCCGTAGTACATCTAACCAAACTTACGGCTAAAAATTCCGGATTCGCCATACAGGCGCGCAGAGCGCTCTGGCTTAAATCCTGGTCAGCGGATGTAACTTCCAAGTCTAAACTACTTAACATTCCTTTCAAAGGGCAGACCTTATTCGGGCCCGGCTTGAAGGAAATTATTGCTGACATTACGGGAGGTAAGGGCCACGCCCTTTCTCTGACAGGGCCAAACCAAAGGCCAAACAGTCTAATTTTCGTGCCTTTCGTAACTTCAAGGCAGGAGCAGCATCGACTTCCTCCGCTCCAAAACAGGAAGGAACTACTGCTCGTTACAGACAAGGTTGGAAAGGCAACCAGTCATGGAACAAGGGCAAGCAGGCCAGAAAGCCTACTCCCGCCCCTAAGACAGCATGAAGTCAGGGCCCCCTATCCAGAGACGGATTTAGTGGGGGGCAGACTTTCTCTCTTTGCCCAGGCTTGGGCAAGAGATGTGCAGGATCCCTGGACGTTAAAGATTATATCTCAGGGATACCTTCTGGATTTCAAATCCTCTCCTCCACAAGGGAGGTTCCATCTTTCGAGGTTATCGACAAACCTAGTAAAGAGAGAGGCATTTCTACAATGTGTACAAGACCTCTTAATCATGGGGGTGATCCACTCAGTTCCACGATCGGAACAGGGACAAGGATTTTACTCAAATCTATTTGTGGTTCCCAAAAAAGAGGGAACCTTCAGACCAATTTTGGACTTAAAGATCTTAAACAAATTCCTAAGGGTACCATCGTTCAAGATGGAAACCATTCGAACCATCCTACCCATGATCCAAGAGGGTCAATATATGACCACGGTGGACTTAAAGGATGCTTACCTTCATATACGATTCACAAAGATCATTATCGTTACCTGAGGTTTGCCTTTCTAGACAGGCATTACCAGTTTGTGGCTCTTCCCTTCGGGTTAGCCACGGCCCCGAGAATTTTTACGAAGGTTCTGGGCTCACTTCTGGCGGTACTAAGACCATGAGGCATAGCGGTGGCTCCGTACCTAGACGACATTCTGATACAAGCGTCAAATTTTCAGAATGCAAAGTCTCATACAGAGATAGTTCTAGCATTTCTGAGGTCGCATGGGTGGAAAGTGAACGTGGAAAAGCGTTCTCTGTTACCACTCACACGGGTTCCTTTTCTAGGGACTCTTATAGATTCTGTAGAGATGAAGATTTACCTGACTGAGTCCAGGTTATCAAAGATTCTCAATGCTTGCCGTGTCCTTCATTCCATTCCAAGCCCATCGGTAGCTCAGTGCATGGAGGTAATCGGCTTAATGGTAGCGGCAATGGACATAGTTCCATTTGCACGCCTGCATCTCAGACCGCTGCAACTATGCATGCTCAGTCAATGGAACGGGGATTACTCAGATCTGTCCCCTTTGCTAAATCTGGACCAGGAGACCAGAGATTCGCTTCTCTGGTGGTTGTCACCGGTTCATCTGTCCAAAGGAATAACCTTTCGCAGACCAGATTGGACGATTGTAACAACGGATGCCAGCCTTCTAGGCTGGGGAGCAGTCTGGAATTCCCTGAAGGCTCAGGGATCGTGGACTCAGGAGGAGAAACTCCTCCCAATAAACATTCTAGAATTAAGAGCAATATTCAATGCTCTTCTGGCTTGGCCTCAGTTAGCAAAGCTGAGGTTCATCAGATTTCAGTCGGACAATATCACGACTGTGGCTTACATCAATCATCAAGGGGGAACCAGGAGTTCCCTAGCGATGTTGGAAGTCTCGAAGATAATTTGCTGGGCAGAGTCTCTCTCTTGCCACCTGTCAGCGATTCACATCTCAGGCGTAGAGAACTGGGAGGCGGATTTCCTAAGTCGCCAGACTTTTCATCCGGGAGAGTGGGAACTTCACCCGGAGGTATTTGCTCAACTGATTCGTCGTTGGGGCAAACCGGATCTGGATCTCATGGCATCTCGCCAGAACGCGAAGCTTCCTTGTTACGGATCCAGGTCCAGGGACCCGGGAGCGGTGCTGGTAGATGCATTAGAAGCCCCTTGGGTTTTCAACATAGCTTGTGTTTCCACCATTTCCGTTGCTACCTCGGCTGATTGCCAGGATCAAACAGGAGAGGGCATCGGTAATTCTGATAGCGCCTGCGTGGCCACGCAGGACCTGGTATGCAGACCTAGTGGACATGTCGTCCTGTCCACCATGGTCTCTTCCTCTGAGGCAGGACCTTCTAATTCAGGGTCCTTTCAACCATCCAAACCTAATTTCTCTGAGGCTGACTGCCTGGAAATTGAACGCTTGATTCTATCAAAGCGTGGGTTTTCTGATTCGGTTATTGATACATTAATACAGGCTCGGAAACCTGTGACAAGAAAAATTTACCATAAGATATGGCGTAAATATTTATATTTGTGCGAATCCAAGAGTTACTCATGGAGTAAGGTTAGGATTCCTAGGATATTAGCTTTTCTACAAGAGGGTTTAGAAAAGGGTTTATCCGCTAGTTCGCTAAAGGGACAGATTTCAGCTCTGTCTATTCTGTTACACAAACGTCTGGCGGAGCATCCAGACGTCCAGGCCTTTTGTCAGGCTTTGGCTAGAATTAAGCCTGTGTTTAAAGCTGTTGCTCCTCCGTGGAGCTTAAACTTGGTTCTTAAAGTTCTTCAGGGTGTTCCGTTTGAACCCCTTCATTCCATTGATATTAAGCTTTTATCTTGGAAAGTTCTGTTTTTGATGGCTATTTCCTCGGCTCGGAGAGTCTCTGAGCTATCTGCCTTACAATGTGATTCTCCTTATCTGATTTTTCATGCAGATAAGGTAGTCCTGCGTACCAAACCTGGGTTTTTACCTAAGGTGGTTTCTAACAAGAATATCAATCAAGAGATTGTTGTTCCATCATTGTGTCCTAATCCTTCTTCAAAGAAGGAACGTCTTTTACATAATCTGGACGTAGTCCGTGCCTTGAAGTTTTACTTACAAGCTACTAAAGATTTTCATCAAACATCTACCCTGTTTGTCGTTTACTCTGGACAGAGGAGAGGTCAAAAAGCTTCGGCAACCTCTCTTTCCTTTTGGCTTCGGAGCATAATACGCTTAGCCTATGAGACTGCTGGACAGCAGCCCCCTGAAAGTATTACAGCTCATTCCACTAGAGCTGTGGCTTCCACCTGGGCCTTTAAATATGAGGCCTCTGTTGAACAGATTTGCAAGGCCGCGACTTGGTCTTCGCTTCACACTTTTTCCAAATTTTCCAAATTTGATACTTTTGCTTCTTCGGAGGCTGTTTTTGGGAGAAAGGTTCTTCAGGCAGTGGTTCCTTCCGCTTAATCCTGCCTTGTCCCTCCCATCATCCGTGTACTTTAGCTTTGGTATTGGTATCCCATAAGTAATGGATGATCCGTGGACTAGATACGCTTAACAAGAGAAAACATAATTTATGCTTACCTGATAAATTTATTTCTCTTGTAGTGTATCCAGTTCACGGCCCGCCCTGTCATTTTAAGGCAGGTCTAAATTTTAATTAAACTACAGTCACCACTGCACCCTATGGTTTCTCCTTTCTCTGTTTGTTTTCGGTCGAATGACTGGATATGACAGTTAGGGGAGGAGCTATATAGCAGCTCTGCTGTGGGTGATCCTCTTGCAACTTCCTGTTGGGAAGGAGAATATCCCATAAGTAATGGATGATCCGTGGACTGGATACACTACAAGAGAAATAAATTTATCAGGTAAGCATAAATTATGTTTTTTGCCTAGAAACAGTTTCCTGAGGCTTTCCACTGTTATAGTATAAAAGTTACAGTTGGTGCAGTTAAAATTACAAACTGTGACATTCAGCTTCCCTCAGTAGTCCCCTGCATGCTATAGGACATCTCTGAAGGGCTCAAAAGGCTTCAAAAGTAGGAGCTGTGGCAGTTGTTATGACTGTTTAAAAAACATATTTTTCGTTTTGTTAATCTGTTTTTTGTATTAAGGGGTTAATCATCCATTTGCAAGTGGGTGCAATGCTCTGCTAACTTGTTACATACACTGTAAAAATTTTGTTAGTTTAACTGCCTTTTTTCACTGTTATTTCAAATTTTGGCAAAATTTGTTTTCTCTTAAAGGCACAGTAACGTTTTTTATATTGCTTGTTAACTTGATTTAAAGTGTTTTCCAAGCTTGCTAGTCTCATTGCTAGTCTGTATAAACATGTCTGACATAGAGGAAACTCCTTGTGCATTATGTTTAAAAGCCATGGTGGAACCCCTTAGGAGAATGTGTACTAAATGTATTGATTTCACTTTAAACAATAAAGATCAGCTGTTATCTTTAAAAGAATTATCACCAGAGGATTCTGACGAGGGGGAAGTTATGCCGACTAACTCTCCCCACGTGTCGGACCCTTTGACTCCCGCTCAAGGGACTCACGCTAAAATGGCGCCAAGTACATCAAAGACGCCCATAGCGATTACTTTGCAGGACATGGCGGCAATCATGGATAATACCCTGTCAGCGGTATTAGCCAGACTGCCTGAATTCAGAGGAAAGCGCGATAGCTCTGGGGTTAGACGTAATACAGAGCACGCAGATGTTTTAAGGCCCATGTCTGATACTGCGTCACAATATGCAGAAGCTGAGGAAGAGCTTCAGTCTGTGGGTGACGTCTCTGACTCTGGGAAACCTGATTCAGATATGTCTACTTTTAAATTTAAGCTTGAGAACCTCCGGGTGTTGCTTGGAGAGGTTTTAGCTGCTCTGAATGACTGTGACACAATTGCAGTGCCAGAGAAATTGTGTAGACTTGATAAATACTACGCGGTGCCGGTGTGTACTGACGTTTTTCCAATACCTAAAAGGTTTACAGAAATTATTACTAAGGAGTGGGACAGACCCAGTGTGCCGTTTCTCCCCCCCCCCCCCCCCTCCCATTTTTAGAAAAATGTTTCCAATAGACGCCACCACACGGGACTTATGGCAGACAGTCCCTAAGGTGGAGGGAGCAGTTTCTACTTTAGCAAAGCGTACCACTATCCCTGTCGAGGACAGTTGTGCTTTTTCAGATCCAATGGATAAAAAAATTAGGTTACCTTAAGAAAATGTTTATTCAACAAGGTTTTATCCTGCAGCCCCTTGCATGCATTGCTCCTGTCACTGCTGCTGCGGTGTTCTGGTTTGAGTCTCTGGAAGAGGCCTTTCAGACAGCTACTCCATTGACTGAAATACTTGACAAGCTTAGAACACTTAAGCTAGCTAATTCTTTTGTTTCTGATGCCATTGTTCATTTGACTAAACTAACGGCTAAGAATTCTGGATTCGCCATCCAGGCGCGTAGGGCGCTATGGCTTAAATCTTGGTCAGCTGACGTGACTTCAAAGTCTAAATTACTTAACATTCCCTTCAAGGGGCAGACCCTATTCGGGCCTGGTTTGAAGGAAATTATTGCTGACAGTACTGGAGGCAATGGTCATACCCTTCCCAAGGACAGGGCCAAATCGAGGGCCAAACTGTTTAATTTTCGTGCCTTTCGAAAATTCAAGGCAGGTGCAGCATCAACTTCCTCTGCTACAAAACAAGAGGGAACTTTTGCGCAATCCAAGCCGGCCTGGAAATCTAACCAGGCCTGGAGCAAAGGCAAGCAGGCCAGAAAGCCTGCTACTGCCTCTAAGACAGCATGAAGGAACGGCCCCCTATCCGGCAACGGATCTAGTAGGGGGCAGACTTTCTCTCTTCGCCCAGGCGTGGGCAAGAGATGTTCAGGATCCCTGGGCGTTTGAGATCATATCTCAGGGATATCTTTTGGACTTCAAAGCTTCCCCCCCACAAGGGAGATTTCACCTTTCGAGATTATCTGTAAACCAGATAAAGAAAGAGGCATTCTTACGCTGTGTTCAAGACCTCCTAATAATTTGAGTGATCCATCCAGTTCCACAGATGGAACAAGGACAGGGATTTTATTCAAATCTGTTTGTGGTTCCCAAAAAAAGAGGGAACCTTCAGACCAATTTTGGATCTAAAGATCTTAAACAAATTCCTCAGAGTTCCATCGTTCAAAATGGAAACAATCCTACCTATGATCCAGGAGGGTCAGTACATGACCACAGTGGATTTGAAGGATGCTTACCTTCACATACCGATTCAGAAAGATCATCATCGGTTTCTAAGGTTTGCCTTTCTAGACAGGCATTACTAGTTTGTGGCTCTTCCCTTCGGGTTAGCTACAGCCCCAAGAATTTTTACAAAGGTTCTGGGATCTCTTCTGGCGGTCCTAAGACCACGGGGCATAGCAGTGGCCCCTTATCTAGACGACATCCTGATACAGGCGTCAAACTTCCAAATTGCAAAATCTCATACGGACATAGTGTTGGCATTTCTGAGGTCGCATGGGTGGAAAGTGAACGAGGGAAAGAGTTTTCTATCACCCCTCACAAGGGTTTCCTTCCTAGGAACTCTGATAGATTCTGTAGAAATGAAAATTTACCTGACGGAGTCCAGGTTATCAAAGCTTCTAAATTTCTGCTGTGTTCTTCACTACATTCCGCGCCCTTCGGTGGCTCAGTGCATGGAAGTGATCGGCTTAATGGTAGCGGTGATGGACATAGTGCCATTTGCGCGCCTACATCTCAGACCGCTGCAATTATGCATGCTCAGTCAGTGGAATGGGGATTACACAGATTTGTCCCCTCTGCTAAATCTGGATCAAGAGACCAGAGATTCTCTTCTCTGGTGGCTATCTCGGGTCCATCTGTCCAAAGGTATGACCTTTCGCAGGCCAGATTGGACAATTGTAACAACAGATGCCAGCCTTCTAGGTTGGGGTGCAGTCTGGAATTCCCTGAAGGCTCAGGGATCGTGGACTCAGGAGGAGAAACTCCTCCCAATAAATATTCTGGAGTTAAGAGCAATATTCAATGCTCTTCTAGTTTGGCCTCAGTTAGCAACCCTGAGGTTCATCAGATTTCAGTTGGACAACATCACGACTGTGGCTTACATCAACCATCAAGGGGGGACCAGGAGCTCCCTAGCGATGTTAGAAGTCTCCAAGGTAGCGATCTATATCCCAGGTGTAGAGAACTGGGAGGCGGATTTTCTAAGTCGTCAGAATTTTCATCCGGGGGAGTGGGAACTCCATCCGGAGGTGTTTGCTCAATTGGTTCATCTTTGGGGCACACCAGAATTGGATCTCATGGCGTCTCGCCAGAACGCCAAGCTTCCTTGTTACGGATCCAGGTCCAGGGACCCAGAAGCGACGCTGATAGATGCTCTAGCAGCACCGTGGTTCTTCAACCTGGCTTATGTGTTTCCACCGTTTCCTCTGCTCCCTCGACTGATTGCCAAAATCAAGCAGGAGAGAGCATCGGTGATCTTGATCGCGCCTGTGTGGCCACGCAGGACCTGGTATGCAGACCTGGTGGACATGTCATCCTTTCCACCTTGGCCTCTGCCTCTGAGACAAGACCTTCTACTACAAGGTCCTTTCAATCATCCAAATCTAATTTCTCTGAGACTGACTACCTGGAGATTGAACGCTTGATTTTGTCAAGGCGTGGCTTCTCCAAGTCAGTCATTGATACCTTAATACAGGCACGAAAGCCTGTAACCAGGAAAATCTACCATAAGATATGGCGCAAATATCTTCATTAGTGTGAATCCAAGAATTACTCATGGAGTAAGGTTAGGATTCCTAGGATATTGTCCTTTTTCCAAGAGGGTTTGGATAAAGGATTATCAGCTAGTTCTTTAAAGGTACAGATTTCTGCTCTGTCTATCCTTTTGCACAAGCGTCTGACAGAGGTTCCAGACGTCCAGGTATTTTGTCAGGCTTTGGTTAGAATTAAGCCTGTGTTTAAACCGGTTGCTCCTCCATGGAGCTTAAACTTGGTTCTTAAGGTTCTTCAAGGAGTTCCGTTTGAACCCCTTCATTCCATTGATATCAAACTTTTAACTTGGAAAGTTCTGTTTTTGATGGCTATTTCCTCGGCTCGTAGAGTCTCTGAGTTATCAGCTTTACAATGTGATTCTCCTTATCTGATTTTCCATACAGATAAAGTAGTTCTGCGTACAAAACCTGGGTTTTTACCTAAGGTAGTTTCCAACAAGAATATCAATCAAGAGGTTGTTGTTCCATCATTGTGTCCTAATCCTTCTTCAAAGAAGGAACGTCTTTTACATAATTTGGACGTAGTCCGTGCTTTAAAGTTTTACTTACAAGCGACTAAAGATTTTCGTCAAACATCTTCCCTGTTTGTTGTTTACTCTGGACAGAGGAGAGGTCAAAAGGTTTCGACAAGCTCTCTTTTTGGCTTCGGAGCGTAATACGCTTAGCCTATGAGTCTGCTGGACAGCAGCCCCCTGAAAGGATTACAGCTCATTCTACTAGAGCTGTGGCTTCCACCTGGGCCTTTAAAAATAAGGCTTCTGTTGAACAGATTTGCAAAGCGGCGACTTGGTCTTCGCTTCATACCTTTTCAAAATTTTACAAATTTGATACTTTTGCTTCTTCGGAGGCTATTTTTGGGAGACAGGTTCTACAGGCAGTGGTCCCTCCCTTGTCCCTCCCTTCATCCGTGTACTTTAGCTTTGGTATTGGTATCCCCCAAGTAATGGATGATCGGTGGACTGGATACACCTAACAAGAGAAAACATAATTTATGCTTACCTGATACATTTATTTCTCTTGTGGTGTATCCAGTCCACGGCCCGCCCTGTCCTTTTAAGGCAGGTCTAAATTTTAAACTACAGTCACCACTGCACCCTATGGTTTCTCCTTTCTCGGGTAGTTTCGGTCGAATGACTGGAAATGGCAGTTAGGGGAGGAGCTTTATAGCAACTCTGCTGTGGGTGATCCTCTTGCAACTTCCTGTTGGGAAGGAGAATATCCCACAAGTAATGGATGATCCGTGGACTGGATACACCACAAGAGAAATAAATTTATCAGGTAAGCATAAATTATGTTTTTCACCCTTGCTAAACGTACTACTTTCCCGCTTGAGGATAGTTCTTCTTTTGAAGAACCCACGGATAAAAGATGGAAACTCTCTTATGAAGGATGTTTCAACATACGGGATACTTGTTTCAACCAGCGGCAGCTGTTGCCACGGTTACTGGAGAAACTACCTTCAGGTGTGACTCCTTATAGGATTGATCGGGAGGAGGATCCCCTTGACGTTACTCAGAAAAGATTTACGACCTTTAGGGTTGTTAATTTTTTTTTTAATCTGTGCTGCTATTAGGCAGTTCATTTGCTTGAATGCTATGGCTTCAGCTTTTTCTGTTCAGGCCTGTCGGGCTCTGGCTGAAGTCATGGTCTGCGGATATGACTTATAAGTTTAGACTTCTTCCCTCCCTTTAAGGGAATGATTTTGTCTGGTCCAGGCCTGGACTCCATTATCTCCACAGTCTCAGGGAGCAAGGGTGCCCTCCTACCGCAAGAGTATATGATCTATTCTAAGGGACGATTTTTGTTCTGATAAGGCCCATGTCAGGAGTCCTCCGCTAATCCAGAGCAAACCAAGAGCTCTTGGAAGCCGGCTCAGTCCTGGAATAAATCAAAGCAGAGCAAGAAGCCTGCCGAGTCTTTGTCGGCATGTATGGGAGGTCCCCGGTCCTCTTCTGGATCATATAAGGGGCTGTATGTCGCTCTTTTCAGTCGCTTGGTTCAGGGACGTGTAGGATCCATGGGTCCTGGAGGTCATAGCTCAGGGTTACAAGATAGGTTTTAAGTCTCAACCACCCAAGGACAGATTCCTCCTGTCTTCCTGACCCGAAAGGAGGGAGGCCTTTCTGGGGAGTGTACGGGATCTGTCCTCTAGGAGTTATTGTCCCAATGCCTATCGCAGAGAGAGGTTTGGGATAATTTTCAAACCTTTTCATGGTCCCTAAGAAGGATGGAACTTTCCGCCCAATTCTGGACCTAAAGTGCTTAAGCAGGTTTTTAAATGCCCCCTCGTTTAAGATGGAGACAATAAGGTCCATTCTTCCCCTCGTTTGAGAGGGGTAGGTCATGACCACGATAGATCTGAAGGATGCTCCCTTCACGTACCAATCCTCGAGGACCACTTTTAGTTCCTAAGGTTTGCATTCCTGGACCAGCACTTCCAGTTTATTGCTTTTCTGTTTTGACTAGCTAAAGAAATTTTTCGAAGAGTGGACCATTCGGAATTTCTCCTCTGTCTTCTTCGATCCCATGGACGGCAGATAAACTAAAGAGAGTTCTCTTGTATCAAGTACCAGGGTAGAATTCTCGGGTACTATAATAGTCTTCATAGACATGAGACTATTTCTAACAGACCAAAGCTATCTACATGTCTTGTCCTCCAGATCTCCTTAAGGCCATCTGTGGCTCAGTGTATGGAGGTGATTGGCCTCATGGTGTCCAGCTTGGACATAATTTCCTTTGCCAGGTTTCACCTCAGACTGTTGCAACTGTGCATGCTGAACTAGTGGAAAAGCGATCATTCAGATTTGTCTGAACAGATTTCTCTGGACAACCAAGCGGGAGAATCGGTCTCTTGGTAGTTTTGCCGGTTGAAAGTCTGTCAGGATGGGGAGCTGTTTGGGGTGCCATGAAGGCACAGGGCCTCTGGTCTCAGGAGGTAAAGCTCCCTCCTGATCTCATTTTGGATCTTCGGGCAATATACAATTCTCTGAAGGCTTGGCCTCTGCTGGGTTCATCCCAGTTAATCAGATTCCAATCAAACAATATATCCTCGGTGGCTTACATCAACCTTCAACGAGAAGCTCCCTAGTTTTGAGGGAAGTATCTCGGATTCTGGTGTGGGGGAGACTCTCATTTGTTCGCTGTCAGCGATCCACATTCCGGGTGTGGACAACTGAGAAGCGGATTTCCTCAGAAGACAATCCTTCCATCCGGGAGAATAGCCTCTCCATCCCTAGTGTTTGCAGAGATTTGCAAGAGGAAGATCTTAGAGTCTCAATACCAAGCTACCCAGGTAGGGGTCGAAGTACAGGGATCCTAAATTGGAGCCAACAGATGCATTAGCGATGCCTTGGAGGTTAAATCTAATTGATCCTTTCCGACTGTTACCACTACTTCCTAGTGTAGTGGCTCGAGTTAAGCAGGCGTCAGTGATACTGACTGCTTTGTCTTGTCTGCTAAGGATATGTTTCGCGTATTTATTGGGGATGTAATCATCTTCTCTGTGGAAGTTACCCTGTCGTAGGAAACTGCTGACCAAGGTCTTTGTTCATCAATGTCTAGATTCTCTGAGGCAGACTGCGTGGATATTGAACACTTAGTCCTAGTCAAGATAGGGTTTTCTGAGAGAGTTATTTTTACTCTCATTAAAGCTCGTAAGCTGGTTGCTCGTCATCGCATCTATTATAAGGTGTGGAGAACCTACTTATTCTGTTCTCCAGAAGGAACTGGAGAAGGGCTTTTCTGCAAGTCCCCTGAAGGGACAGTTTCCGGCCCTGTCTGTGTTACTGCGCAAGTTTGCAGAGCTTCCAGATGTGCAGCCATTTGTTAAGGCTCTGCTGGGATCAGATCTGTGTTTAGATCTAAGGCTCCTCCTTGGAGTTTAAATCTTGTCCTTAAAGGGATACTAAACCCATTTTTGTTCTTACATGATTCAGATAAAGCATGCAATTTTAAGCAACTTTCTAATTTTCTCCTATTATCAATATTTCTTTGTTCTCATGTTATCTTTGATTTGAAAAAGCAGTAATGAAAGGTTAGGAGCCGGCCCATTTTTAGTTCAGTACCTCGGTAGCGCTTGTTAATTGGTTTGCTACATTTAGCCACAAATCAGCAAGTGCTACCCAGGTGCTGAAGAAAAAATGGGCTGGCTCTATAGCTTACAGTA
>NC_069502.1:389043988-389124122 GCF_027579735.1 Bombina bombina | reverse complement strand
GTCCTCGGCCCGCCCTGGTTTTTTTAATCAGGTCTGATAATTTATTTTCTTTAACTACAGTCACCACGGTAACATATGGTTTCTCCTATGCAAATATTCCTCCTTAACGTCGGTCGAATGACTGGGGTAGGCGGAGCCTAGGAGGGATCATGTGACCAGCTTTGCTGGGCTCTTTGCCATTTCCTGTTGGGGAAGAGAATATCCCACAAGTAAGGATGACGCCGTGGACCGGACACACCGTTGGAGAAAGTAATTTATCAGGTAAACATAAATTCTGTTTTTTCTGTCATACCCTCACACCATTCTGAAGTGGCAGTGAGGGAGGGTTTGTCAGATGGAGAAATTTCTGATACAGGAAGAATTTCTCAGCAGGCAGAACCTGATGTTGTGACATTTAAATTAGAGCATCTCCGCGCATTACTTAAGGAGGTGCTATCTACTCTGGATGATTGTGACAATCTGGTCATCCCAGAAAAATTGTGCAAGATGGACAAGTTCCTAGAGGTCCCGGTGCACCCTGATGCCTTTCCGATACCTAAACGGGTGGCGGACATAGTGAATAAGGAGTGGGAGAAGCCAGGCATACCTTTTGTCCCTCCTCCTATATTTAAGAAATTGTCCCCTATGGTCGACCCCAGGAAGGACTTATGGCAAACAGTCCCTAAGGTCGAGGGGGCAGTTTCTACACTAGCCAAGCGCACGACCATTCCCATTGAGGACAATTGTGCTTTCAAAGATCCTATGGATAAGAAATTGGAGGGTTTGCTTAAAAAGATTTCTTTCATGTAATTAGCAAGAGTCCATGAGCTAGTGACGTATGGGACACACACTCCCACCAGGAGGGGCAAAGTCTCCCAAACCCCAAAATGCCCACAAATACACCCCTCACCACACCCACAACTCAGTTTTACAAACTTTGCCTCCTATGGAGGTGGTGAAGTTTGTGCTAGATTCTACGTTGATATGCGCTCCGCAGCAAGTTGGAGCCCGGTTTTCCTCTCAGCGTGCAGTGAATGTCAGAGGGATGTGAGGAGAGTATTGCCTATTTGAATGCAGTGATCTCCTTCTACGGGGTCTATTTCATAGGTTCTCTGTTATCGGTCGTAGAGATTCATCTCTTACCTCCCTTTTCAGATCGACGATATACTCTTATTTATATACCATTACCTCTGCTGATTTTCGTTTCAGTACTGGTTTGGCTTTCTACAAACATGTAGATGAGTGTCCTGGGGTAAGTAAATCTTATTTTCTGTGACACTCTAAGCTATGGTTGGGCACTTTATTTATAAAGTTCTAAATATATGTATTCAAACATTTATTTGCCTTGACTCAGA
Organism: Bombina bombina; assembly: GCF_027579735.1. Taxonomy (NCBI): domain Eukaryota; kingdom Metazoa; phylum Chordata; class Amphibia; order Anura; family Bombinatoridae; genus Bombina; species Bombina bombina. The sequence goes on along the minus strand of NC_069502.1, from coordinate 389,122,788 downwards.
ATGTTCAACATTCCTTATTTTCAGACAATCAGTTTCATATTTGGGATAATGCGTTTGAATCAATCATTTTTTCTTACCTTAAAAATTTGACTTTTTTTCCCTGTGGGCTGTTAGGCTCGCGGGGGCTGAAAATGCTTCATTTTATTGCGTCATTTTTGGCGCGGACTTTTTTGGCGCAAAAAATCTTTTCTGTTTCCGGCGTCATACGTGTCGCCGGAAGTTGCGTCATTTTTTGACGTCCTTTTGCGCCAAAAATGTCGGCGTTCCGGATGTGGCGTCATTTTTGACGCCAAAAAGCATTTTTTCGTCGCTTTTGTCTCCACATTATTTCAGTCTGATTTTTTCTTTGCTTCTGGTTACTAGAAGCTTGTTTATTGGCATTTTTTTCCCATTCCTGAAACTGTCATTCAAGGAATTTGATCAATTTTGCTTTATATGTTGTTTTTTCTCTTACATATTGCAAGATGTCTCACGTTGCATCTGAGTCAGAAGATACTTCAGGAAAATCGCTGTCTAGTGCTGGAACTACCAAAGCTAAGTGTATCTGCTGTAAACTTTTGGTAGCTATTCCTCCGGCTGTTGTTTGTATTAATTGTCATGACAAACTTGTTAAAGCAGATATTTCCTTTAGTAATGTACCATTGCCTGTTGCAGTTCCCTCAACATCTAAGGTGCAGAATGTTCCTGATAACATAAGAGATTTTGTTTCTGAATCCATCAAGAAGGCTATGTCTGTTATTTCTCCTTCTAGGAAACATAAAAAATCTTTTAAAACTTCTCTCTCTACAGATGAATTTTTAAATGAACATCATCATTCTGATTCTGATGACTCTTCTGGTTTAGAGGATTCTGTCTCAGAGATTGATGCTGATAAATCTTCATATTTATTTAAAATGGAATTTATTCGTTCTTTACTTAAAGAAGTACTAATTGCTTTAGAAATAGAGGATTCTGGTCCTCTTGATACTAATTCTAAACGTTTAGATAAGGTTCTCAGTTGGATTCCATTATCTCAACTGTTACTGGTGGGAAAGGAACTTTTTTACCACAGGATAAAAAATCTAAGGGTAAAAACAGGGCTAATAATCGTTTTCGTTCCTTTCGTTTCAACAAAGAACAAAAGCCTGATCCTTCATCCTCAGGAGCAGTTTCAGTTTGGAAACCATCTCCAGTCTGGAATAAATCCAAGCCTTCTAGAAAGGCAAAGCCTGCTTCTAAGTCCACATGAAGGTGCGGCCCTCATTCCAGCTCAGCTGGTAGGGGGCAGGTTACGTTTTTTCAAAGAAATTTGGATCAATTCTGTTGACAATCTTTGGATTCAGAACATTGTTTCAGAAGGGTACAGAATTGGTTTCAAGATGAGACCTCCTGCAAAGAGATTTTTTCTTTCCCGTGTCCCAGTAAATCCAGTGAAAGCTCAAGCATTTCTGAATTGTGTTTCAGATCTAGAGTTGGCTGGAGTAATTATGCCAGTTCCAGTTCTGGAACAGGGGATGGGGTTTTATTCAAATCTCTTCATTGTACCAAAGAAGGAGAATTCCTTCAGACCAGTTCTGGATCTAAAAATATTGAATCGTTATGTAAGGATACCAACGTTCAAAATGGTAACTGTAAGGACTATCTTGCCTTTTGTTCAGCAAGGGCATTATATGTCCACAATAGATTTACAGGATGCTTATTTGCATATTCCGATTCATCCAGATCATTATCAGTTCCTGAGATTCTCTTTTCTGGACAAGCATTACCAGTTTGTGGCTCTGCCGTTTGGCCTAGCTACAGCTCCAAGAATTTTTACAATAGTTCTCGGTGCCCTTCTGTCTGTAATCAGAGAACAGGGTATTGTGGTATTTCCTTATTTGGACGATATCTTGGTACTTGCTCAGTCTTTACATTTAGCAGAATCTCATACGAATCGACTTGTGTTGTTTCTTCAAGATCATGGTTGGAGGATCAATTTACCAAAAAGTTCATTGATTCCTCAGACAAGGGTAACTTTTCTGGGTTTCCAGATAGATTCAGTGTCCATGACTCTGTCTTTAACAGACAAGAGACGTCTAAAATTGATTTCAGCTTGTCGAAACCTTCAGTCACAATCATTCCCTTCAGTAGTCTTATGCATGGAAATTCTAGGTCTTATGACTGCTGCATCGGATGCGATCCCCTTTGCTCGTTTTCACATGCGACCTCTTCAGCTCTGTATGCTGAATCAATGGTGCAGGGATTACACAAAGATATCTCAATTAATATCTTTAAAACCGATTGTACGACACTCTCTAACATGGTGGACAGATCACCATCGTTTAATTCAGGGGGCTTCTTTTGTGCTTCCGACCTGGACTGTAATTTCAACAGATGCAAGTCTCACAGGTTGGGGAGCTGTGTGGGGATCTCTGACGGCACAAGGAGTTTGGGAATCTCAGGAGGTGAGATTACCGATCAATATTTTGGAACTCCGTGCAATTTTCAGAGCTCTTCAGTATTGGCCTCTTCTGAAGAGAGAATCGTTCATTTGTTTTCAGACAGACAATGTCACAACTGTGGCATACATCAATCATCAAGGAGGGACTCACAGTCCTCTGGCTATGAAAGAAGTATCTCGAATTCTGGTTTGGGCGGAATCCAGCTCCTGTCTAATCTCTGCGGTTCATATCCCAGGTATAGACAATTGGGAAGCGGATTATCTCAGTCGCCAAACGTTACATCCGGGCGAATGGTCTCTTCACCCAGAGGTATTTCTTCAGATTGTTCAAATGTGGGGACTTCCAGAAATAGATCTGATGGCCTCTCATCTAAACAAGAAACTTCCCAGGTATCTGTCCAGATCCAGGGATCCTCAAGCGGAAGCAGTGGATGCATTGTCACTTCCTTGGAAGTATCATCCTGCCTATATCTTTCCGCCTCTAGTTCTTCTTCCAAGAGTAATCTCCAAGATTCTGAAGGAATGCTCGTTTGTTCTGCTGGTAGCTCCGGCATGGCCTCACAGGTTTTGGTATGCGGATCTTGTCCGGATGGCCTCTTGCCATCCGTGGACTCTTCCGCTACGACCAGACCTTCTGTCGCAAGGTCCTTTTTTCCATCAGGATCTCAAATCCTTAAATTTAAAGGTATGGAGATTGAACGCTTGATTCTTAGTCAAAGAGGTTTCTCTGACTCTGTGATCAATACTATGTTACAGGCTCGTAAATCTGTATCCAGAGAGATATTTTATAGAGTCTGGAGGACTTATATTTCTTGGTGTCTTTCTCATCATTTTTCTTGGCATTCTTTTAGAATTCCAAGAATTTTACAGTTTCTTCAGGATGGTTTAGATAAAGGTTTGTCCGCAAGTTCCTTGAAAGGACAAATCTCTGCTCTTTCTGTTCTTTTTCACAGAAAGATTGCTAATCTTCCTGATATTCATTGTTTTGTACAAGCTTTGGTTCGTATAAAACCTGTCATTAAGTCAATTTCTCCTCCTTGGAGTTTGAATTTGGTTCTAGGGGCTCTTCAAGCTCCTCCGTTTGAACCTATGCATTCATTGGACATTAAATTACTTTCTTGGAAAGTTTTGTTCCTTTTGGCAATCTCTTCTGCCAGAAGAGTTTCTGAATTATCTGCTCTTTCTTGTGAGTCTCCTTTTCTTATTTTTCATCAGGATAAGGCAGTGTTGCGAACTTCTTTTGAATTTTTACCTAAAGTTGTGAATTCCAACAACATTAGTAGAGAAATTGTGGTTCCTTCATTATGTCCTAATCCTAAGAATTCTAAGGAGAAATCGTTACATTCTTTGGATGTTGTTAGAGCTTTGAAATATTATGTTGAAGCTTCTAAGTCTTTCCGAAAGACTTCTAGTTTATTTGTTATCTTTTCCGGTTCTAGAAAAGGCCAGAAAGCTTCTGCCATTTCTTTGGCATCTTGGTTGAAATCTTTAATTCATCTTGCCTATGTTGAGTCGGGTAAAACTCCGCCTCAAAGGATTACAGCTCATTCTACTAGGTCAGTTTCTACTTCCTGGGTGTTTAGGAATGAAGCTTCGATTGATCAGATTTGCAAAGCAGCAACTTGGTCCTCTTTGCATACTTTTTACTAAATTCTACCATTTTGATGTATTTTCTTCTTCTGAAGCAGTTTTTGATAGAAAAGTACTTCAGGCAGCGGTTTCAGTTTGAATCTTCTGCTTATGTTTTTCATTAAACTTTATTTTGGGTGTGGATTATTTTCAGCAGGAATTGGCTGTCTTTATTTTATCCCTCCCTCTCTAGTGACTCTTGCGTGGAAAGATCCACATCTTGGGTAATCATTATCCCATACGTCACTAGCTCATGGACTCTTGCTAATTACATGAAAGAAAACATAATTTATGTAAGAACTTACCTGATAAATTCATTTCTTTCATATTAGCAAGAGTCCATGAGGCCCACCCTTTTTTGTGGTGGTTATGATTTTTGTATAAAGCACAATTATTCCAATTCCTTATTTTATATGCTTTCGCACTTTTTTATCACCCCACTTCTTGGCTATTCGTTGAACTGAGTTGTGGGTGTGGTGAGGGGTGTATTTGTGGGCATTTTGGGGTTTGGGAGACTTTGCCCCTCCTGGTGGGAGTGTGTGTCCCATACGTCACTAGCTCATGGACTCTTGCTAATATGAAAGAAATGAATTTATCAGGTAAGTTCTTACATAAATTATGTTTTTTGTACAGCAAGGTTACCTCCTTCAACCTATTTCGTGCATTATTCCTGTCACTACAGCGGCGTGGTTCTGGTTCGAGGAACTGGAAAAGTCGCTCAGTAGGGAGACTCCGTATGAGGAAGTCATGGACAGAATTCACGCACTTAAGTTAGCTAATTCCTTTATTTTAGACGTCGCTTTGCAGTTAGCGAGGTTAGCGGCGAAAAATTCAGGGTTTGCAATTGTGGCGCGCAGAACGCTCTGGCTAAAGTCTTGGTCGGCGGATGTATCTTCCAAGACAAAATTGCTTAATATCCCTTTCAAAGGTAAGACCCTTTTTGGGCCAGAATTGAAAGAGATTATTTCAGACATCACTGGGGGAAAGGGCCATGCCCTCCCACAAGATAGACCTTTCAAGGCTAAGAATAAGTCCAATTTTCGTTCCTTTCGCAATTTCAGGAACGGACCGGCTTCCAACTCTGCAGCCTCTAGACAAGAGGGTAACGCTTCCCAGACTAAACCAGCTTGGAAACCAATGCAAGGCTGGAACAAGGGTAAACAGGCCAAGAAGCCTGCTGCTGCTACCAAAACAGCATGAAGGGGTAGCCCCCGATCCGGGACCGGATCTAGTAGGGGGCAGACTCTCTCTCTTTGCTCAGGCTTGGGCAAGAGATGTTCAGGATCCCTGGGCACTAGAAATAGTCTCTCAGGGTTATCTTCTAGAATTCAAGGAACTACCCCCAAGGGGAAGGTTCCACATGTCTCACTTATCTTCAAACCAAATAAAGAGACAGGCATTCTTACATTGTGTAGAAGACCTGTTAAAGATGGGAGTGATATACCCAGTTCCAACTGTGGAACAAGGTCAGGGGTTTTACTCAAATCTGTTTGTAGTTCCCAAAAAAGAGGGAACTTTCAGACCAATTCTGGATTTAAAAATTCTAAACAAATTTCTCAGAGTTCCATCGTTCAAAATGGAAACCATTCGAACAATTTTACCTACAATCCAGGAGGGTCAATTTATGACTACCGTGGATTTAAAGGATGCGTATCTACATATTCCTATCCACAAAGATCATCATCAGTTCCTAAGGTTCGCCTTTCTGGACAAACATTATCAGTTCGTGGCTCTCCCATTCGGGCTAGCCACTGCTCCCAGAATTTTCACAAAGGTGCTCGTGTCCCTTCTAGCGGTTCTAAGACCAAGCGGTATTGCAGTGGCACCTTATCTGGACGACATTCTAATCTAAGCGTCGTCTCTTTCCAAAGCAAAGGCTCATACAGACATTGTTCTAGCCTTTCTCAGATCTCACAGGTGGAAGGTGAACGTAGAAAAAGAGTTCCCTGTCTCCGTTGACAAGAGTTCCCTTTTTGGGAACAATAATAGATTCTTTAGAAATGAAGATCTTCCTGACAGAAGTCAGAAAGTCAAAGCTTCTAAACGCTTGTCAAGTTCTTCACTCTATTCTGCAGCCTTCCATAGCTCAGTGCATGGAAGTAGTAGGGTTGATGGTTGCAGCAATGGACATAGTTCCTTTTGCTCGAATTCATCTAAGACCATTACAACTGTGCATGCTCAAGCAGTGGAATGGGGACTATACAGACTTGTCTCCAAAGATTCAAGTAGACCAGATGACCAGAGACTCACTCCGTTGGTGGTTGTCCCAGGATCACCTGTCTCAGGGAATGAGTTTCCGCAGACCAGAGTGGGTCATTGTCACGACCGACGCCAGTCTATTAGCCTGGGGCGCGGTCTGGGATTCCCTGAAAGCTCAGGGTTTATGGTCTCGGGTAGAGTCTCTTCTCCCGATCAACATCCTGGAACTGAGAGCGATATTCAATGCTCTCCGGGTTTGGCCTCAACTAGCGAAGGCCGGATTCATAAGATTCCAGTCAGACAACATGACGACTGTAGCTTACATCAACCATCAGGGGGGAACAAGGAGTTCCTTGGCGATGAGAGAGGTATCCAAAATCATCAAATGGGCGGAGAATCACTCCTGCCACCTATCTGCAATCCACATTCCAGGAGTAGACAACTGGGAGGCGGATTATCTGAGTCGTCAGACTTTCCATCCGGGGGAGTGGGAACTCCACCCGGAGGGGTTTGCCCAGTTGACTCAATTATGGGGCATTCCAGACATGGATTTAATGGCGTCTCGTCAGAACTTCAAGGTTCCTTGCTACGGGTCCAGATCCAGGGATCCCAAGGCAACTCTAGTGGATGCATTAGTGGCGCCTTGGTCGTTCAACCTAGCTTATGCGTTTCCACCATTCCCTCTCCTTCCCAGGCTTGTAGCCAGGATCAAACAGGAGAAGGCCTCTGTGATTCTGATAGCTCCTGCGTGGCCTCGCAGGACTTGGTATGCAGACCTTGTGAATATGTCATCGGCTCCACCATGGAAGCTACCTTTGAGACAGGATCTTCTAGTACAAGGTCCATTCGAACATCCAAATCTAGTTTCTCTGCAGCTGACTGCTTGGAAATTGAACGTTTGATTTTATCCAAGCGTGGGTTTTCAGATTCAGTGATAGATACTCTGGTCCAAGCCAGAAAACCTGTGACTAGAAAGATTTACCATAAAATATGGAAAAGATATATCTGTTGGTGTGAATCCAAGGGATTCTCCTGGAGTAAGATTAAAATTCCTAGGATCCTCTCCTTTCTCCAAGAAGGTTTGGATAAGGGATTGTCAGCGAGTTCTCTAAAAGGACAGATTTCTGCTTTATCTGTCTTGTTACACAAACGACTGGCAGCTGTGCCAGATGTACAAGCTTTTGTACAGGCTTTGGTCAGAATCAAGCCTGTTTACAGACCCTTGACTCCTTCCTGGAGTCTAAATTTAGTTCTTTCAGTTCTTCAAGGGGTTCCGTTTGAACCCTTACATTCCATAGATATCAAGTTACTATCTTGGAAAGTTCTGTTTTTGGTTGCTATTTCTTCTGCTAGAAGAGTTTCTGAATTATCTGCTTTGCAGTGTGATCCACCCTATCTGATGTTCCATTCAGATAAGTTTGTTTTGCGTACCAAGCCTGGTTTTCTTCCAAAAGTTGTTTCCAACAAGTATATTAACCAAGAAATAGTTGTTCCTTCTTTGTGTCCGAATCCAGTTTCAAAGAAGGAACGTTTGTTACACAATTTAGATGTAGTCCGTGCTTTAAAGTTCTATTTAGAAGCAACAAAGGATTTCAGACAAACTTCTTCTTTGTTTGTCGTTTATTCTGGTAAGAGGAGAGGACAAAAAGCTACTGCTACCTCTCTTTCTTTCTGGCTGAAAAGCATCATCCGATTGGCTTATGAGACTGCCGGACGGCAGCCTCCTGAACGAATCACAGCTCACTCTGCTAGGGCTGTGGCTTCCACATGGGCCTTCAAGAACGAGGCTTCTGTTGATCAGATATGTAAGGCAGCGACTTGGTCTTCTCTGCACACTTTTGCCAAATTCTACAAATTTGATACTTATGCTTCTTCGGAGGCTATTTTTGGGAGAAAGGTTTTGCAAGCCGTGGTGCCTTCTGTTTAGGTAACCTGATTTGCTCCCTCCCTTCATCCGTGTCCTAAAGCTTTGGTATTGGTTCCCACAAGTTATGGATGACGCCGTGGACCGGACACACCAATGTTGGAGAAAACAGAATTTATGCTTACCTGATAAATTACTTTCTCCAACGGTGTGTCCGGTCCACGGCCCGCCCTGGTTTTTTAATCAGGTTTGAAAAATTTCTTTCTCTATACACTACAGTCACCACGGCACCCTATAGTTTCTCCTTTTTTTCTCCTAACCGTCGGTCGAATGACGGGGGGCGGAGCCTGGGAGGGGCTATATGGACAGCTTTTGCTGTGCTCTTTGCCGTTTCCTGTTGGGGAAGAGAATATTCCCACAAGTTATGGATGACGCCGTGGACCGGACACACCGTTGGAGAAAGTAATTTATCAGGTAAGCATAAATTCTGTTATCTGACCAAAATAAGAGATTCTGTATCTAAGGTCTTAAGGGTGCATGGTCCACAATTATCTATATCGTGTTCGTATGTGCGAAAAACTAATACATTAAAGACATAACATCATTAAAAACAAATTAAATTAAAAAAACATCCATCGGAAGATATACTATATTATTGTTAGGAATGAATAAAACAGGGAACACTTTCCATCATGATAAATATGTACAAACATAGTATTATCAAGTGTATCTTATATCAACCTAACTATCCCCACAGGGCAAATATTACATCTGTGAAGAATATATATATATATATATATATATATATATATATTAGGGTTGCACCGATACCACTTTTTAAAGACCAAGTACAAGTACCGATACTTTTTTTCAAATACTCACTGATACCAATTACAGATACTTTTTTTATGTCATAACAGTACCAAGCACACTAATGATTTAATATCACTTCTTTAGGATTATGAACTGTATCTTAAGACATTTTGAAATAATAAAACAGTTATGTGCTTGTTGTCACAAAGTTCACAGAACATGTTTATAAATAAAATTATTGCAATAAAATATATTAATAACAGCAACAATAAATAACAGCTGCAGCAGCTGGGGCTGGAAAACTCTAATTTAAAGGGGCAATTACTGGATGCAATTGGGTTGTAGGGTGCCTATATAACTGATAAATCTGACATTTGTATTTAATACAAAGTAATATAATTTAATTCTGAAAATAATATTGGGGAAGGAGTATCCCAGTTATTCCCTTAGAGAAAAATGGGCCATTTGTATACTACTGACTCAACAGAAAATATGGCTGGTCTTCATATTTTTCCAGGGCTGCTTTTTATTCCCAGTCCAGCCCTGGCTAAGGGTGTTCCTCAGAGTACAGTATGTTTTGAGCATAATTGTGCAAGATGAGAGGCTTCCAGCTTTAAAGTAGCATCTTTTAAAGCACTGCTCTGACGTAAAATAATACAAATAACAGCAATTTGTATTGGCAGAACAGAAGTGAACAATTTTTAGTTAAATCTGCACTCCAGCTTAAAATTAAATGGGAGCATACAGTTTGAAAAACGCCACAAGATGGCATATGGGTAGGAATTGGAGGTATCGGTTTAAGTATCGGTGCATTTGCATGAGTACAAGTACTCATGCAAATACTTGATATCGGCACCGATACTAGTATCGGTGCAACATATATATATATATATATATATACTTTTTTTTTTTTTTTTTTTTTTTACTTATAAGTATAATCTGTGCCATCTATAAGACTACTGTGTGTGTAAATAAGCCCACCTTGTCATTCTCATTCAACCACCTCCTCATCACACATTCTCTCGCACATACACGTATTTCTTTCTAATGACACAATGAGTCCACGGTTCATCTAATTACTAATGGGATATATCACTCCTGCCCAGCAGGAGGCGGCAAATCGCACTACAGCAAAGCTGTTAAATATCACCTTTGTCCTGGGGTGTAGCCGTAGTCCATATCAATCTCTTCAGTAGAGCAGTGGTGGCTTTAGAGCAATGAGTAAAATTACTCAGTCTGTACCTCTTTTTTCCACAGGTCCATGTGAGGGAGAGGACTTCTTAAACCTGGTGAGCTGCCTTGCTGTCTGGCAGATTTATGAGGTAAGTGCTGACTTTAATTTTCTAAAAAAAGATAATAAAAAGGAGGCATTTTATTTACACAATATGAGACACATATATAAAGGCACTTTATTTGCAAGAGACATAAATTCTCCTATAGATGGAGGAGACATTATGTAGACGGCTTGTATGCAGGCACTGGGGCTGAGCAATAATATTAGGCTCTGTTTTTTTTTTTTTATGGTGGTTTACTCTGCTCCCGGCGGTTTACTTTAGAAGACATGATACTGACTGGGAGATTTTCTTTTTGCAACGCCCATGATGGACGGAGCTATGGGAAGCGGTATTTTGTGTTGCGCGCCACTTTTCCCTTACTTCCTAGTGACCAGAAAGAGAGTACATTTTAATTTTAGATTACGCTTATTTTTTCTAAGAGCATGCGTTTCTAGGACCGGAGACCGGTTCTCTATCGCTACTGCCGGGTTCTGCTAAGAGGAACGGTTTCTGCACAGGGAGAGCCGGTGTCAGCAGGGCAGGTAGGCACCTCAGCAAAGTTAAGCTGAGGTGTAGAGGTGCCTATTCTAAAAAATTGACGGCGCCACAAACGCTAGAATAAATAGTACTAGAATAAATAATACTGTTTATAACCTGAATATGAACGTTACTCTAGTGAGCATAGATTGTTATAATATAAATCTAAAAATATATATGCGATTTATCAGAATTGCAAATATAAATAAAGCTGATAAATCTATCAGTACACTACGGATATAAAATATGAGCAAAACAGTGAATGAATATTGATCAGCAAATAATCAAAACAGTAATGTCCATAGAGATTAAAAGTGATAAGAAATCACTAAATAATAAAAAGTAATAGTATTTTTACTTGATTCAAAATGACCGGTATAGGGTTGCTGCTCCTTATGTGCCCAGCGGTGTCTGTTCCCAGGCTTCAGATAACGATATAGACAAGGATGAATCTCTAAGAGGCCACGCCCATAATCCCAGGAGAAGTGAGTGTTATACACGCTGTACTCTGAGCATAAGCCGGCTTTTATTGCACAGACATAAACAGCTGTATTTACACGATCTCCTAACATACATCATTAACGAACCTATCCCCCAGTTTGGCAATACGTATATCCCCTGTTAGAGCCAGAAATATATATAGGCATTAACTGCAAAGTGGGACACTGAAAGGAGATCGTAATATCGCTAGAGGGGTATGGAGTCTATTTGCTGAATGTACAGACATACCTCATATGTTTGAGGGCTCTTTTGTGAGTGTGCAATCATTGTTTTATATATTCAAATAAATTGTGACTTTTAAACTACACTTAGATCGTGGATGCGCTCTGTTTTGTTTCTCTCTTAGAGAATCATCCTTATCTATATGAGGTGTAGAGGTTATCTGCAGCTTTGTTTAGTTATTAAGTCCTCTCTACATATAAAAAATAAATAAGTTAAGGTTTAAAATTTAAAGTGACAGTAACGTTATTCTGTTTTAATTTTTATTAAAAAATTTAAACTTTTTAATTGATAATTTGATCCATTGAGAGTCAGAATAGACCAAGAGGCTTTGCAAAATGTCAATTGTTGTTAATGTTTTGATGCCAATGTGAAACCACCAATCTCTTTCTGTTCCTCATGTATTGAGAGAACTTTAAATTATAGGGATAGATTTTTTTCTGAGCCAATATTTTCCAAGGCAGATGCTGTTCAGGAGACTAATGACAATGTTCAATATATGCCGCAGCTTTCTCCTCAAGCGTCCCAAATTTTACAGCCCCCACACATGCAGTGCCCTGCGCTTCCCCTCTAACTCCTCCTGGAGTTAAGTTGCAAGGCATTGCTTCCCTCATGTCTTCTGCAGTTTCTGATGCGTTGTCTGCTTTTCCTATGTTGCAGAGAAAACGCAAAAGAAAAAATAAACATTCAGTTAGCGAGGTTACTGATGCAGTTTGTCGCTATTTCGAATGCCCCCTCCCAGAAGCCTGAGGAGGAGGATAACTTCCGTAGCTTCTGAGGGTGAAATCTCCGATTCTGACAGTGTAACTCCTCCTGCTTATACTGAAGTTCTATCTTTCAGGTTTAAGCTAGAACACCTCCGTCTGTTACTCAAGGAGGTTTCAGCTACATTGGACGACAGTGACACCATGGTCGTAGTTAATCCTAAAAAGTCCAGTAAGCTAAACAAATATTTTGATGTACCTTCCTTGGTGGAGGTTTTTCCTGTAGCAGATCGAGCTACTAAGATCATTGCTAAGGAATGGGATAGACTGGGTATCCCTTTTTCTCCATCCCCCTATATTTAAAAAGATCTTTCCCATAGCAGACTCTATCAAGGAGTCTTGGCATACAGTACCCATGGTGGAAGGAGCAATTTCCACTCTGGCCAAGAGGACTACTATTCCCATAGAGAATAGTTTTGCTTTTAAGGATCCTATGGACAAACAATTAGAGGGGTTACTTAAGAAGATATATGTACACCAGGGTTTTCAATGGCAACCTGCAATGTGCATTGCTACCATCACTAGTGTGGCAACATACTGGTTTTATGCGTTGTCTGATTCTATTAGGACAGACACTCCCCTTGAAGAGATCCAGGATAGGATAAGGCCCTTAAGTTGGCCAATTCCTTTATTACGGATGCTTCCCTACAGGTTATTAAACTGGGAGCAAAGATTTCAGGTTTTGCTGTGCTAGCCCGCAGAGCTTTATGGCTAAAATCTTTGTCTGCTGACTTGTCGTCTAAGTCTAAACTTTTAGCAATTCCTTACAAGGGAAAGACCTTGTTTAGACCGTGTTTGACGGAAATAATTTCTGACCTTACGGGAGGAAATGGCCAGTTCCTCCCTCAGGATAAGAGAGAGAAACAAAAGGGACATCAGAGTAATTTTCGTTCCTTTCGAAATTCCATGGGAAATCCTTCCAAAAAGCCTTCTATTGAATCAAAATAAGAGTATATTTCTTGAAGCGCCAACGATCTCAACCATACAAGCTGTACTCTAAAATGCGGAATCTCCCAACCGGATCCCAAATGTTAATATTACAAAGTGCTAGGTGAGTACAGCGCTACAGTACCCTAAGAAAGGGTATGTGGCTTAAATATGGTGTCCACGATTGGTTAAACCATCTATAGGCGGTAAAAGGATATGCCTGACTATACGTGTGTTTGAAGAAAGTTTAAGGATATGGTAAAACAAATGTACCTATAACCTTAGGTTATAACATTTAATAAACATAAACATTTAAAATCCTTACAATTAAAGCTGCATAAAATACAAAATATTCACAAAGACAAGTTAAAAACTTTAAAAACAAACTAATGGTACCATTAAGTTTCCATGGAAAGAAGTACCCAATTGGGTATAGTTCTTAGTCCTGAGAGTCCAATAAGAAGGGGGGGATGTTTAGATCCTATGTGTGTAGAACTGATTCCAGTTGTTGTGTTCAAATTATATTTGTTAAAGTGATCACTCTGTGAATACGAAAAATTGTGAGCTCAAAAATGGAAATCAAAGTAAAATTTGCTATATCAGCTGTGGGCAAAAAATGCTGAAAAAAATTGAAAAATGAAAGAATGGAAACTTTTTGAAAATTAAAAAAAGTGGAAAAAAGTTGTAAAAAAAGTAAAAATATAGATAAAGTGAGGTGTACACCAAAAAATGCCTTAGTAGTGTTTGTTATGTCCCTGGGATATTTAAATAAATAAATCAAATTATCCCAAAAAACTACAGACCAATTGATCCCAAAGAATCCCAGAATGGATTTGTGGTGCTTGCAGAATATCCAAAACGGTGTAGTTGATAGATTCCTAAAATGTTGATTATCTTCTTAGGGAATGTGTTGGTGATGTATTACAACTTTTGTGATGCCATCTTGACCTATAGAATAATACAAAAGCAAAAACAAACATAGTGCAATAAAGCTACTATATAGTGAAAATAAAGGTGTTTAACTCACCCAATAAGATCCTGAGCCATAATACCAGTATCTATGCGTTTCGGTCCACAAAAAGACCTTTCTCAAGACTGGTACCTGCTCTAATGTTTGCCCACCTTAAATACGTTGGTTATCCAATGAGAATGGATCATTTTGGCGCCTAAAGTTCGCGCCCCAAAAAAAAAGCGCCGAAAATTGCGCTCTTATTTGTGTACAATCCTAACTGTTGGTGGCTATATATCTCCCTTTCAGGTATACGTCTATCAAGCTCAAAAATATCCCTTGTTATAAGGCCCGTTGATGTGAGTCCGTCTCCCGATAACCGGATGTTTACACCGGAAGTAGGAATTGACCGGAAGTGACGTAATGGCTTGTGTACGTACTTCCGGTTGTCTCTAATTTGCCGCAAACGTGCCTATGTTTCTGGGAGCTAGGTCTTGAATAACCTAAAGGGTATTTGAATGGAGTAATATGTGGGAATATATGTTCGGTGGTATTAGGCTCAGGATCTCTCTAGATAGTTAATATACGTGTCCTTATAAGATGACCATTATCGGAAACTTAGTTTAGAACTTAGTTCAAATTCTAAGGGACATGGGAAAATACATAAACAAACAGAGAAAACACAATAGCATAAAATATCCATACAATTATCAAAATCTATGGGACATGGGAAAATACATAAACAAACAGAGGAAACACAATAGCATAAAATATCCATACAATTATCCATAACATATTCCTCTACATCCTAAAAGGAGCATAAAATTGTTGTAAAAAATTTCCAATATAAATGACCAATCCGTGTGTCTAAAACATATGAGAGCGTATAAAGTGGAGAGTTATAAAATCTGAGTCCATAAACCGAATATCTTTGGAAATACTGGACCCTGTTATGTATATGACCCTATAGAGAATATATAAATATATAAAAAATATATTTATAAAACCTTATAACAATATAAAAATATATATAAAAAACATATATAGAAAACCATTTTCTATCTGTTAAAACTACCAATGTATATAAGAATATAAATATATAAAAATGTGAAAATACAAGTTAAGTACCAAATGATGAGGATCGGACCATAATATTTAAAAGACTACAGAGTGAGAGTTAGAAAGACTGGGTTATAAAATAACTTATAAAAACTCTAAGAGGATAAGGTTTGCAAAACTAAAAACTAGAAAGTCCCAGGGTGTGAATGGATTCCTTTGATATCTCTCACATTTTCTCCATTACACCGGACATTTCAAGGGGTTAGATATGAGGTAAAGGGATATCGGACACAAAGGAGAATCAACTCATAGTAAATGGAATATTTCCATGCTGCTTTTTAGACCTTTAGGAAAGGTGCAGTCTAACAGGAAAATCCACTTGGATTCTACTTTCAAAAGTTGTTTTTCGAAATCTCCCCCTCTCCAATTTTTTAAAGGTCTGCTGATGCCCATATATTTAAAAGTTTTGTTGCTACCATTGTGGACTTCCTTAAAATGTTTATATAGTGGAAAGTCCTCCTTGCCCCACTTGATCTGTAGGAGGTGCTCTCGGATTCTGTCCCGGAGTTTCCCGGAGGTTTGCCCTACGTATTGTAGTCCACATCCACATTCAATTAGATATATGATGCCCGAGTCCTGACATCTAATCATTTCTCTCATATTAAAGGACTCTTGTGTGATCTTAGATTTGAACGTATGGCTTTTCTTGCCATGTTCACAGGCTTTACACAGATGGCATGGAAAAAAACCTTTTAGTTGTTTGCCATATATGTCATTTATTCTGTTTTTTTTGTGAACTATGGGCACACTGGGGGCAATCAAAGTGTTTAGATTTTTTGTTTTCCTATATATGAACGTTGGGGACTCTTCCAAATCCTTCCCAATCACATTGTCTTCTTTGAGAAAATGCCAATGTTTTTTTAATTATCTTTTCAATTAAAAACTTGTTCTCACTATATTCTGAAATGAAGGGTACCTTGATGGTGTTGGTATTGCTTCCTTGTAAGTTCTTTTCTTTATATTTTAACATTGATACTCTGTCCATTTTCTCCACTTCTTCTATCGTCTTATGTATAGACTTTTCATCGTATCCTCTGTCTATAAATCTTTTCTTCAGGATTTCCGACTGTTCCTTCCATTTGTCTGTATCGGAGCAGTTTTTCCGGATTCTCATCATCTGTCCTTTCGGAATGTTCGAT
This sequence comes from Bombina bombina, assembly GCF_027579735.1. NCBI lineage: Eukaryota > Metazoa > Chordata > Amphibia > Anura > Bombinatoridae > Bombina > Bombina bombina. Next base: position 389,106,435 of record NC_069502.1, on the reverse strand, counting down.
TTCCATCTGTGATGGTGACAACTGGTCTGATGGATGTAGTTACTACAATCTACATCCTTAAAGTATGTAGATGTCGAGAGTTTCCCTTCTCTTACATTTATATTCAAATCCAGAAAGTGGATGTTATATTTACTTATTTCGTATGTAAATTCTAGATTCATTCTGTTGTTGTTCATCACATTTATGGTATGTTGAAGGTCTTCGACCGACCCCTTCCACACAATAAGGATGTCATCTATATATCTTTTGTATAGGACCAGGTCTGCGCCTGCTGGGCAGGAGTCCCAAAAAAGGTTCTCCCATTGGCCCATGTACAAGTTGGCGTAGCTAGGCGCAAACCTGGTCCCCATAGCTGTTCCACATTTTTGATTGTAAAATACTCCTCTGTCGTTAAAATAATTGTGACTGAGGATGTATGAGATACCTTCCAGGACAAAATCTTTTTGTTCCTGACTCAGTTCACTATCCTTATCCATAAAATACCTGACTGCTCCTAGACCCAAATCATGTGGGATGCTCGTATAAAGAGCGGTAACGTCACAGGTTGCCAGAATGTATTCTCTGTCCCATTCCAGACCATTAAGTACATTCAAGACTTCAGTCGAGTACTTAAAATACGAGGGTAATTTTTGTACATGTTTCTGGAGTCTCCTGTCTATGTATTCAGATAAGTTGCAGGTAATTGAGCCTATGCCTGATATAATAGGCCTACCAGGAGGATTATTCAGCCTCTTGTGGGTTTTTGGAAGGTAGTAAAATACAGGTATCCTTGGATGTTGTATGGATATATACCTGTATTCATGATGGTTAATTACTCCTTTCCTTTTGGCTGACAGAAGTATGGAGTCTAGTTCTCGTTTATATCTTTCTGTGGGGTCCGAATTTAGGACTTCATAAGTCTCTAAATCCCCCAGAATTCTATCTGACTCCTTATTATAGTCTTCTTTATTTAAAATAACGATCCCCCCTCCCTTATCTGCCGGTTTCACTATAATAGCTTTGTTCTCTTCTAGGCCTTTTATCGTATCCATCTGTGTCTTAGTTAAATTGTGGTGGAATTTTTTAATGTTGTTTTTCTTAAGTTTCCTTATGTCATCGCATACTACATTCTCAAAGGTTTCAATTTGGGGTCATTTGTGTGTAATGGGGAAAAAAGTGGATTTTGGCTTAAGGTCCGTATATACTAATTTATCTTGTGTCCGATTGCCAATTACTCTCATATCTGTATTTGTTTGTGAGCTTGTTTTTTCCAGTGCTGATTTACAAAAAAATCTTTTAAGAGTGAGCTTTCTTACTAGCTGTTTCACATGTGTGTAGGTTTGGAATTTGTCCAAACCTCTTGATGGAGCATAGGAAAGACCCAAGGACAGTACTTCCTTGTCCTTCTGATTTAAATTTGTATTACTCAAATTGTATATCCCTCTATTGTCTGTATCTTTTAAATCATTAGTATGATTATTGGTATCTTTACTTGTAGAGGGAATGTTGGTGGATTTGTTCTCACATATTATGTGTGTCTGTGGGACTTCTAAAGGTTTCTGTTTCAACTTTCTACCTGCTCTTCTACCTCTATGGTTTTTCTTTTTAGGCTTGGATTTGGTGACTCCTCTGTGTCTTGTGTTCTGTCCTTTCTTTTCGATTGTTTGTTTCTGTCTACAAGTGTCACTATTCCTTCTCCTAAAAAATGATGGTTATTTAGATCTGTGACCCTTCCTGATGGTTGATTATTTGTGTGTCTCGGTACTGAGGGAGTGGGGCTGTTTAAGTCCACTGTCTGTCTCAGAGTTTCGAATCTGTTCATGGTTGGTGTGGGGGTCTCAACCCAACTGTTTCTTGATCTATCATTAGACGTGTTCCTAGAGTGTTGGCTCTGGTTTTCTTGGAAATGTACTCTTGGGTATATCTGTTGTTGTCTGTTCCTATAGCCAAAGTTATCTCTATTGGTATATACGTCTCTCTCTCCATAGGGGGGAAACCTGGTGTGATATTGATTGTTGTAATTCCGGGGTGATCTACCCCTAAAATCGTCACCTCTTGTTTGTGTATAAAAATGTGTCCCCTTATAGTCATTCTGTCTGAAATGGTTGCCATATCCCTGATATGGGTATCTATGATAATGTGGATAGTGTCTAGCCTGAGGTGGTCTATAGTAAGGTTGTGTCTGACTCCAATTATCTGATTCTCTGGGTCTGTAATAATCTCTATGGTTCCTATTACTATAGTTTCCAGAGTTCTGGGGACCTCTATACTGTTTGTTCCTAAAATCTAGGTGGTCCCTTTCATGAATTATATCTCTATTGTAATCATGGGGAACAGAGTGGTTTAAACTGCTTTTTTGTCCCCATTGGTTTTGTGCTTGTTTGTTTTTCTCTTTATTCCTATTGCCCCTAGGGGCCACTACAGTCCATTCCTCATCCATATGGGAAGTATTGTTATCTTTATTGGGTTCACTTGTTTCAAAAGTGTCTTCCCTATTTTGGGTGGCTATATTTAGATCTCTGTGTATTTTCTTGTTTTTTTTAGAAATAATGTCATCTTTTTAGTTTTTATAAGTTATTTTATAACCCAGTCTTTCTAACTCTCACTCTGTAGTCTTTTAAATATTATGGTCCGATCCTCATCATTTGGTACTTAACTTGTATTTTCACATTTTTATATATTTATATTCTTATATACATTGGTAGTTTTAACAGATAGAAAATGGTTTTCTATATATTTTTTTAATATATATTTTTATATTGTTATAAGGTTTTATAAATATATTTTTTATATATTTATATATTCTCTATAGGGTCATATACATAACAGGGTCCAGTATTTCCAAAGATATTCGGTTTATGGACTCAGATTTTATAAATCTCCACTTATACTTTATACGCTCTCATATGTTTTAGACACACGGATTGATCATTTATATTGGAAATTTTTTACAACAATTTTATGCTCCTTTTAGGGTGTAGAGGAATATGTTATGGATAATTGTATGGATATTTTATGCTATTGTGTTTCCTCTGTTTGTTTATGTATTTTCCCATGTCCCATAGATTTTGATAATTGTATGGATATTTTATGCTATTGTGTTTTCTCTGTTTGTTTATGTATTTTCCCATGTCCCTTAGAATTTGAACTAAGTTCTAAACTAAGTTTCCGATAATGGTGGTCATATAAGGACACATATATTAACTATCTAGAGAGATCCTGAGCCTAATACCACCGAACATATATTCCCACATATTACTCCATTCAAATACCCTTTAGGTTATTCAAGACCTAGCTCCCAGAAACATAGGCACGTTTGCGGCAAATTAGAGACAACCGGAAGTACGTACACAAGCCATTACGTCACTTCCGGTCAATTCCTACTTCCGGTGTAAACATCCGGTTATCGGGAGACGGACTCACATCAACGGGCCTTATAACAAGGGATATTTTTGAGCTTGATAGACGTATACCTGAAAGGGAGATATATAGCCACCAACAGTTAGGATTGTACACAAATAAGAGCGCAATTTTCGGCGCTTTTTTTTCGGCGCGAACTTTAGGCGCCAAAATGATCCATTCTCATTGGATAACCAACGTATTTAAGGTGGGCAAACATTAGAGCCGGTACCAGTCTTGAGAGAGGTCTTTTTGTGGACCGAAACGCGTAGATACTGGTATTACGGCTCAGGATCTTATTGGGTGAGTTAAAAACCTTTATTTTTACTATATAGTAGCTTTATTGCACTATGTTTGTTTTTGCTTTTGTATTATTCTATAGGTCAAGATGGCATCACTAAAGTTGTAATACATCACCAACACATTCCCTAAGAAGATAATCAACATTTTAGGAATCTATCAACTACACCGTTTTGGATATTCTGCAAGCACCACAAATCCATTCTGGGATTCTTTGGGACCAATTGGTCTGTAGTTTTTTGGGATAATTTGATTTATTTATTTAAATATCCCAGGGACATAACAAACACTACTAAGGCATTTTTTGGTGTACACCTCACTTTATCTATATTTCTTCTGTTATGTGTGATCAGTCCACGGGTCATCATTACTTCTGGGATATAACTCCTCCCCAACAGGAAATGCAAGAGGATTCACCCAGCAGAGCTGCATATAGCTCCTCCTCTCTACGTCAGTCCCAGTCATTCTCTTGCACCCAACGACTAGATAGGATGTGTGAGAGGACTATGGTGATTATACTTAGTTTTTATGACTTCAATCAAAAGTTTGTTATTTTAAAATAGCACCGGAGCGTGTTATTACTTCTCTGGCAGAGTTTGAGGAAGAATCTGACAGAGATTTTTTACTATGATTTTAACCGGAGTCGTTAAGATCATATTGCTGTTCTCGACCATCTGAGGGAGGTAAAGGCTTCAGATCAGGGGACAGCGGGCAGATGAATCTGCATTGAGGTATGTGGCAGTTTTTATTTTCTGAATGGAATTGATGAGAAAAGCCTGCCATACCGTTAAAATGACATGTATGTATACACTTCAGTATTCTGGGGATGGTATTTCACCGGAACTACTGTGTTAAGGTCACTAATCCTTTTAATAACTATTCTCATGTTAAACGTTTTTGCTGGAATGTAGAATCGTTTACATTGCTGAGGTACTGTGTGAATAAATGTTTGGGCATTATTTTCCACTTGGCAGTTTTTTGCTTTAATTGTGACAGTTTCGTTTCTCTTCACTGCTGTGTGGGAGAGGGAGGGGCCGTTTTTGGCGCTCTTTGCTACGCATCAAAAAATTCCAGTCAGCTACTTTTATATGTCCTGCATGATCCGGTTCATCTCTGACAGATCTCAGGGGTCTTCAAACTTCTTTGAAGGGAGGTAAATTCTCTCAGCAGAGCTGTGAGAATTCTTATAGTGACTGTGTATAAAAAACGTTGTTTTGTTTTTCTTATGTACAAATTTAATTAGTGTTGTTTTTTACTAATGGGAACAAACCTTTGCTAAAAGTTGTGTTGTTTTAAAATTTGATGCAATAACTGTTTTTCAGTTCATTATTTCAACTGTCATTTAATCGTTAGTACCTCTTTGAGGCACAGTACGTTTTTTGCTAAAAAAGATTATAACCAAGTTGTAAGTTTTTTGCTAGTGTGTTAAACATGTCTGACTCAGAGGAAGATATCTGTGTCATTTGTTCCAATGCCAAGGTGGAGCCCAATAGAAATTTATGTACTAACTGTATTGATGCTACTTTAAATAAAAGTCAATCTGTACAATGTGAACAAATTTCACCAAACAGCGAGGGGAGAGTTATGCCGACTAACTCGCCTCACGCGACAGTACCTGCATCTCCCGCCCGGGAGGTGCGTGATATTTTGGCGCCTAGTACATCTGGGCGGCCATTACAGATAACATTACAAGATATGGCTACTGTTATGACTGAAGTTTTGTCTAAATTACCTGAACTAAGAGGCAAGCGTGATCACTCTGGGGTGAGAACAGAGTGCGCTGACAATGCTAGGGCCATGTCTGATACTGCGTCACAGCTCGCAGAGCATGAGGACGGAGAGCTTCATTCTGTGGGTGACGGTTCTGATCCAAACAGATTGGACTCAGATATTTCAAATTTTAAATTTAAATTGGAGAACCTCCGTGTACTACTAGGGGAGGTCTTAGCAGCTCTCAACGATTGTAACACTGTTGCAATACCAGAGAAACTGTGTAGGTTGGATAAATACTTTGCGGTACCGGCGAGTACTGACGTTTTTCCTATACCTAAGAGACTAACTGAAATTGTTACTAAGGAGTGGGATAGACCCGGTGTGCCGTTCTCACCCCCTCCAATATTTAGAAAGATGTTTCCAATAGACGCCACCACTCGGGACTTATGGCAAACGGTCCCCAAGGTGGAGGGAGCAGTTTCTACTTTAGCTAAGCGTACCACTATCCCGGTGGAGGATAGCTGTGCTTTCTCAGATCCAATGGATAAAAAATTAGAGGGTTACCTTAAGAAAATGTTTGTTCAACAAGGTTTTATATTACAACCCCTTGCATGTATCGCGCCGATTACGGCTGCGGCAGCATTTTGGATTGAGTCGCTTGAAGAGAACCTTAGTTCCTCTACGCTAGACGACATTACGGACAGGCTTAGAGTCCTTAAACTAGCTAATTCTTTCATTTCGGAGGCCGTAGTACATTTAACCAAACTTACGGCTAAGAACTCAGGATTCGCCATACAGGCACGCAGGGCACTGTGGCTAAAATCCTGGTCAGCTGATGTTACTTCTAAGTCCAAATTACTTAATATACCTTTCAAGGGGCAGTCCTTATTCGGGCCCGGTTTGAAAGAAATTATCGCTGACATTACGGGAGGTAAGGGCCACGCCCTACCTCAAGACAAGGCCAAAGCTAAGGCTAGACAGTCTAATTTTCGTCCCTTTCGGAATTTCAAAACAGGAGCAGCATCAACCTCCACTGCACCAAAACAGGAAGGAGCTGTTGCTCGTTACAGGCAAGGCTGGAAGCCTAACCAGTCCTGGAACAAAAGCAAGCAGGCCAGGAAACCTGCTGCTGCCCCAAAGACAGCATGAACCGAGAGCCCCCGATCCGGGACCGGATCTAGTAGGGGGCAGACTCTCTCTCTTCGCCCAGGCCTGGGCAAGAGATGTTCAGGATCCCTGGGCACTAGAGATCATATCTCAGGGATACCTTCTAGACTTCAAATTATCTCCCCCAAGAGGGAGATTTCATCTGTCAAGGTTGTCAACAAACCAGATAAAGAAAGAAGCGTTTCTACGCTGCGTACAAGATCTGTTAACAATGGGAGTGATCCATCCGGTTCCGTGGTCGGAACAAGGACAAGGGTTCTACTCAAACCTGTTTGTGGTTCCCAAAAAAGAGGGAACTTTCAGGCCAATCTTAGATTTAAAGACTCTAAACAAATTCCTAAGAGTTCCATCGTTCAAAATGGAAACTATTCGGACAATTTTACCCATGATCCAAGAGGGTCAGTACATGACCACAGTGGATTTAAAGGATGCTTACCTTCACATACCGATCCACAAAGATCATCACCGGTATCTAAGGTTTGCCTTCTTAGACAGGCACTACCAGTTTGTAGCTCTTCCATTCGGATTGGCTACGGCTCCAAGAATCTTCACAAAGGTTCTGGGTGCCCTTCTAGCGGTACTAAGACCGCGAGGGATTTCGGTAGCTCCGTACCTAGACGACATTCTAATACAAGCTTCAAGCTTTCAAACTGCCAAGTCTCATACAGAGTTAGTTCTGGCATTTCTAAGGTCGCATGGATGGAAAGTGAACGAAAAGAAGAGTTCTCTCTTTCCTCTCACAAGAGTTCCATTCTTGGGGACTCTTATAGATTCTGTAGAAATGAAGATTTACCTGACAGAAGACAGGTTAACAAAACTTCAAAATGCATGCCGCGTCCTTCATTCCATTCAACACCCGTCAGTAGCTCAATGCATGGAGGTGATCGGCTTAATGGTAGCGGCAATGGACATAGTACCTTTTGCACGCCTACACCTCAGACCGCTGCAACTATGCATGCTAAGTCAGTGGAATGGGGATTACTCAGATTTGTCCCCTACTCTGAATCTGAATCAAGAGACCAGAAATTCTCTTCTATGGTGGCTTCATCGGCCACACCTGTCCAGGGGAATGCCATTCAGCAGGCCAGACTGGACAATTGTAACAACAGACGCCAGCCTACTAGGTTGGGGCGCTGTCTGGAATTCTCTGAAGGCTCAGGGACTATGGAATCAGGAGGAGAGTCTCCTTCCAATAAACATTCTGGAATTGAGAGCAGTTCTCAATGCCCTTCTGGCTTGGCCCCAGTTAATAACTCGGGGGTTCATCAGGTTTCAGTCGGACAACATCACGACTGTAGCTTACATCAACCATCAGGGAGGGACAAGAAGCTCCCTAGCAATGATGGAAGTATCAAAGATAATTCGCTGGGCAGAGTCTCACTCTTGCCACCTGTCAGCAATCCACATCCCGGGAGTGGAGAACTGGGAGGCGGATTTCTTGAGTCGCCAGACTCTTCATCCGGGGGAGTGGGAACTTCATCCGGAGGTCTTTGCCCAAATACTTCGACGTTGGGGCAAACCAGAGATAGATCTCATGGCGTCTCGCCAGAACGCCAAACTTCCTCGCTACGGGTCCAGATCCAGGGATCCGGGAGCAGTTCTGATAGATGCTTTGACAGCACCTTGGAACTTCAGGATGGCTTATGTGTTTCCACCCTTCCCGCTGCTTCCTCGATTGATTGCCAAAATCAAACAGGAGAGAGCATCAGTAATTCTAATAGCACCTGCTTGGCCACGCAGGACTTGGTATGCAGATCTAGTGGACATGTCATCCTGTCCGCCTTGGTCTCTACCTCTGAGACAGGACCTTCTGATACAGGGTCCATTCAAACATCAAAATCTAACTTCTCTGAAGCTGACTGCTTGGAAATTGAACGCTTGATTTTATCAAAACGTGGTTTTTCTGAGTCGGTTATTGATACCCTGATTCAGGCTAGGAAGCCTGTTACCAGAAGGATTTACCATAAAATATGGCGGAAATACCTATACTGGTGCGAATCCAAAGGTTACTCCTGGAGTAAGGTTAGGATCGCTAGGATATTGTCTTTTCTACAAGAAGGTTTAGAAAAGGGTTTATCAGCTAGTTCATTAAAGGGACAGATTTCAGCTCTGTCCATCTTGTTACACAGACGTCTGTCAGAAAATCCAGACGTCCAGTCCTTTTGTCAGGCTTTAGCTAGGATCAAGCCTGTGTTTAAAGCTGTTGCTCCACCATGGAGTTTAAACTTAGTTCTTAACGTTTTACAGGGTGTTCCGTTTGAACCCCTTCATTCCATTGATATAAAAATGTTATCTTGGAAAGTTCTGTTTTTAATGGCTATTTCCTCGGCTCGAAGAGTCTCTGAGTTATCAGCCTTACATTGTGATTCCCCTTATCTGATTTTTCACTCAGACAAGGTAGTTCTGCGTACTAAACCTGGGTTCTTACCTAAGGTAGTCACTAACAGGAACATCAATCAAGAGATTGTTGTCCCATCCTTGTGTCCAAATCCTTCTTCAAAGAAGGAACGTCTTTTACACAATCTGGATGTAGTTCGTGCCCTCAAGTTCTACTTGCAGGCAACTAAAGATTTTCGCCAAACTTCTTCCTTGTTTGTCGTTTACTCTGGACAGAGGAGAGGTCAAAAAGCTTCTGCTACCTCTCTCTCTTTTTGGCTTCGTAGCATAATACGTTTAGCCTATGAGACTGCTGGACAGCAGCCTCCTGAAAGAATTACAGCTCACTCCACTAGAGCTGTGGCTTCCACTTGGGCCTTTAAGAATGAGGCCTCTGTTGAACAGATTTGCAAGGCTGCAACTTGGTCTTCGCTTCATACTTTTTCCAAATTTTACAAATTTGACACTTTTGCTTCTTCGGAGGCTATTTTTGGGAGAAAGGTTCTTCAGGCAGTGGTTCCTTCTGTATAATGAGCCTGCCTATCCCTCCCGTCATCCGTGTACTTTTGCTTTGGTATTGGTATCCCAGAAGTAATGATGACCCGTGGACTGATCACACATAACAGAAGAAAACATAATTTATGCTTACCTGATAAATTCCTTTCTTCTGTTGTGTGATCAGTCCACGGCCCGCCCTGTTTTAAGGCAGGTAAATATCTTTTAAATTATACTCCAGTCACCACTTCACCCTTGGTTACTCCTTTCTCGTTGTTTCTTGGTCGAATGACTGGGACTGACGTAGAGAGGAGGAGCTATATGCAGCTCTGCTGGGTGAATCCTCTTGCATTTCCTGTTGGGGAGGAGTTATATCCCAGAAGTAATGATGACCCGTGGACTGATCACACAACAGAAGAAAGGAATTTATCAGGTAAGCATAAATTATGTTTTTTACTTTTTTCACAACTTTTTTCCACTTTTTTTAATTTTCAAAAATTTTCCATTCTTTCATTTTTCAATTTTTTTCAGCATTTTTTGCCCACAGCTGATATAGCAAATTTTACTTTGATTTCCATTTTTGAGCTCACAATTTTTCGTATTCACAGAGTGATCACTTTAACAAATATAATTTGAACACAACAACTGGAATCAGTTCTACACACATAGGATCTAAACATCCCCCCCCTTCTTATTGGACTCTCAGGACTAAGAACTATACCCAATTGGGTACTTCTTTCCATGGAAACTTAATGGTACCATTAGTTTGTTTTTAAAGTTTTTAACTTGTCTTTGTGAATATTTTGTATTTTATGCAGCTTTAATTGTAAGGATTTTAAATGTTTATGTTTATTAAATGTTATAACCTAAGGTTATAGGTACATTTGTTTTACCATATCCTTAAACTTTCTTCAAACACACGTATAGTCAGGCATATCCTTTTACCGCCTATAGATGGTTTAACCAATCGTGGACACCATATTTAAGCCACATACCCTTTCTTAGGGTACTGTAGCGCTGTACTCACCTAGCACTTTGTTCTATTGAATCAAAGACAGCATGAAGGGCCTACCCCCGATCCGGAACCTTGTCTTGTGGGGAGCAGACTTTCCTTCTTCACTCAGGCTTGGGTTTGAGATGTTCAGGATCCCAGGGCTTCAAACTAGAGTTCAAGAACTTTCCTCCCAGGGGCAGGTTTCTGCTTTCAAGATTATTTGTAGACCAGACAAAAAGAGAGGTGTTCTTATAATCTGTACGGACCTCTCCGACCTGGGAGTGATAGTTCCTGTTCCAAGGCAGGAACGGGGTCTGGGGTTCTATTTCAATTTGTTTGTGGTTCCTAAAAAGGAGGTAACCTTCAGACCAATTTTAGATCTCAAGAGTGTAAACAAATTCCTCAGAGTACCATCCTTCAAGATGGAAACTATTCGTTCCATTCTTCCTTTGATACAAGAGGGTCAATTTATGACTACCGTGGATTTAAAGGACGCGTATCTGCATGGTCCCATCCACGGGGACCATCACAAGTTTCTAAGGTTTGCATTTCTAGACAAACAATTCCAGTTCATGGCTTTTCTATTCGGCCTTGCCACAGCTCCCAGAATTTTCTCAAAGGTTCTGGGATCCCTGTTGGCGGTGCTCCGATTGCAGGGCATTGCAGTGGCTCCTTATGTGGATGACATTCTGGTCCAGGCGCCATCCTTTCAACAAGCAAGATCCCACACGGAAATGTTATCTTTCCTGCAATCTCACGGATGGAATGTAAATTTGGAAAAGAGTCCCTTAGTTCTAAATAACAGGGTAATTTTCTTGGGAACCATAATAGATTCCTTATCAATGAAGATTTTTCTGACAGAAGATTTTAGATTTTTGCCTAGCGCTTCAGTCCTCTCCTCGGCCATCAGTGGCTCAGTGCATGGAGGTAATCGGTCTGATGATAGCGGCAATGGACATCATCCCTTTTGCCTGTTTCCACCTCAGACCTCTGCAGTTAGACATGCTCAGTCAGTGGAACGGAGATTATGCGGATCTGCCTCAGCAAATACAGCTGGAGCAGGAGACAAGGGGTTCTCTTCTTTGGTGGTTGTCTCAAGATCATTTCTCCCAGGGAATCTGCTTTTGCAGACCCTCTTGGGTGATTGTAACAACAGACGCCAGCCTTCTGGGATGGGGAGCAGTCTGGGGCTCTCTAAAGGCTCAGGGAACTTTTGACTCAGTCGGAGTCTGTTCTGCCCATAAACATTCTGTAACTGAGAGCAATCTTCAATGCTCTTCTGGCCATGCCCCAGTTAACCTCGGCACGGTTCATCAGGTTCCAATCAGACAACATAACTTCAGTTGCCTACATCAACTATCAGGGAGGAATGCTGAGTTCCTTGGCCATGACAGAGGTAGCCAAGATAATGCAGTGGGCGGATACCCACATTTGCTGTCTGTCTGCGATCCACATCCCAGGAGTGGACAACTGGGAGGCGGACTTCCTGAGCCAACAGACCTTTCACCCGGAGGAGTGGGAACTCCATTCGGAAGTGTTTGGTGTCAGCCGGAATTGGATCTCATGGCATCTCGCAGAATGCCAAGCTTCCGAGGTACGGATCGAGGTCAAGGGACCCTCATGCTGTACTGATAAGACGCCCTGGCAGTACCTTGGAATTTCAGTCTTGCATACCTATATCCTCCGTTCGTTCTTCTACCTTGGGTCATTGCTCAAATCAAGCAGGAAAGGGCGTCGGTGATCCTCATTGCACCGGCTTGGCCTCGCAGTATTTTGTATGCAGATCTAGTGGACATGTCATCTCTGCCACCCTGGAGACTTCCGCTGAGGAAGGACCTTTTACTTCAAGGGCCCTTCCTTCATCCAAATCTAGATTTTCTGAAGCTGACTGCTTAATTTTATCCAAGCTGGGATTTTCGGAATCGGTCATTGAGACCTTGATTTAAGCTCGTAAACCTGTGACTAGAAAGATTTACCACAAGATATGGTGAAATCCAAGGGCTATTTTTGGAGTAGAGTTAGGATTCGTAGAATTCTGTCCTTTCTCCAAGAAGGTTTGGAGAAGGGATTATCGGCAAGTTCCCTAAAGGGTCAAATATCTGCCTTGTCTATTTTGTTACGTGAAATTGTTTTGTCAGACCTTGGTCAGGATCAGGCCTGTGTTCAAACCAGTTACTCTTCCTGGAGTCTTAATTTAGTTCTTAAGGTACTTTAAGGGGCTCCGTTTGAGCCTATGCATTCCTTAAATATTAATTTATCTTGGAAAATTTTGTTTCTGGTTGCTATTTCATCTGCTCGTAGAGTGTCAGAGCTCTCTGCATTACAGTATGATTCTCCTTACCTTATTTTTCATTTGGATAAGGTAGTTTTACATACCAAATTAGGGTTTCTCTCTAAAGTAGTTTCTGACCGGAACATTAATCAAGAGATTGTTGTTCCTTCTTTGTCTCCTAATCCTTCTCAGAAGGAACGGCTTCTGCACAATCTGGACGTGGTACGTGCACTAAAATTTTATTTACAGGCGACTAAGGATTTTCGTCAGTCTTCTGCTTTGTTTGTGGTTTTCTCTGGAAAACGTAAGGGACAGAAAGCTACGGCTACTTCTCTTTCTTTGTGGCTGAAGAGTATCATACGTTTTGCCTATGAAACTGCTGGACAGCAACCTCCAGAGAGTTACGGCTCATTCCACGAGGGCTGTTGCTTCCATAGAAGATTCATTATTGAATGCCCCTGAGGAACAGCTTTGCAGAGCTGCAACTTGGTCCTCTCTTCACACTTTTTCACAATTCTATAAATTTGACACTTTTGCCTCAGCTGAGGCTGCTTTTGGGAGAAAGGTTCTTCAAGTTTAGGTTCCCTGTCTTGTCCCTCCCTTATCTGTGTACTCTATCTTGGGTATTGATTCCCATTAGTAATTAGATGATCCGTGGACTCATTGTGTCATTAGAAAGAAAACAAAATTTATGCTTACCTGATAAATTTATTTATTTCTTGACACAATGAGTCCACGGCCCTCCCTGTTCTTTAGACAGGGTGTTAGTATGTTATAAACTTCAGACACCTTTGCACCTTGTTACTTCCTTTCTTTCCTTTACTTTGGTCGAATGACTGGGGTGGGAGGGAAGGAAGGTGATGTTTAACAGCTTTGCTGTGGTGCTCTTTGCCGCCTCCTGCTCCCTTTATCTCGCCTTCTCAGTAGCTTCTTTCTCACACCCTGCTGACCTTCTCAATCCTACTAATCCTCAAACACCATCTTCTGGACAGTCAACACCAGAAATTTTATCATTTTTTTTTTTAATCAGTTTTGCATAACCAACACAGTTATATTAATACACTTTTTACCTCTGTCATTACCTTGAATCTACGCCTCTGCAGACTGCTCCCTAATTTCAGTTATTTTGACAGTCTTGCATTTTAGCCAATCAGTGCTGGCTCCTAGGTAACTCCATGAGCATGAGGACAATGTTATCTATATGGCATACATGAACTAATGCCCTCTAGTGGTGTGAAAATGTCAAAATGCATTCATATAAGAGGCTGTCTTCAAGGTCTAAGAAATTAGCATATTAGCCTACCTAGGTTTAGCTTTCAACTAAGAATACCAAGAGAAGAAAGCAAACTTGATGATAAAAGTAAATTGGAAAGTTGTTTAAAATTACATGGCCTATTAGAATAATGGAAGTTTATTTTTGACTAGACTCTCCCTTTAAACCTCCATCCTCACACTGCCTTCTCCTCAACCTCTGTTTGAAGCTCCCTTTTATCTACAATCCTTCTCACCCTCTCATACAACCTTCTCTTAAACCCATCTCTTCACACCCTCTTATTCCTATCTCCTTCACACACAGCGGTCCCTGACTCCTGCTTTACACACAGAACTGTTTATCCTTTTAGCCCCTGTCCCTTACATAACAGACATAGCAGCCCTTGCTCACTGTCTCAGTCTCCGTTACATACAGCTCCTGGAGTTTTTAGTAGTCCTGTCAGCCTTTCAGTGAAAGTATGGATGAAAGTTAGAGTCCGGAGATGCAGGGAGAGTCTTTCTGTGAAACCATCCCGACTCATATTAACAGCTCCATAAGCAATCCGCGTTGATGAGTTTCGCTGCCTGCTTTCTACACTCAAGTCCATGTCAGAACAACGCTACTATCTGTGAAACTTGAAGGACTGTCTTACTGTTCCACGGCATAGATTCTGGTAAGATAGGTTCATTTTTTTTATACATGTATGATAACGCAAGAAGACAGGGTCACAGTGTGACTCCTTTTTATCTGTATAGAATCAAGGGTTAATATCTTCTGAGGGGATTATTGAACAGTGGGGAATAATCTTATATGTTTGTTTGTTTGATTTTATGCTGCTTTTATGTGTGAGATGTTATGGGGTCATAGGCTGTTATGGAATATACAGGTTTCACTTTCACTTTGAGAGCTGTGCAGCTTACAAGCTTGACACAATTTTTCTCTTAGCAGGGACAATCCTGCATTGTGCACCATGTGATTCATTGCCTCTCTCCTTGTCTGGGTGTCTGTCAGAGAGGTGTCATAAATCTCTGTACGGTCTTGGTCATAGGAGGTGGTGAGTGCTCCAGCCATTGGGGTATAAGGTGCTGTTTGTTTGAATAAAATAATATTGTTTTATTTTTCTAGTTCTCCGGTTATTGCACTAATGATGGAGGATTCTGTTACTTTAGAGGGTACTCCCTCTTTTCCTAAAGAGTAATTTCTGTTTATATTGTGAGGAGGCCTTAGATCTGCCGTCTCAATCATGTTCCATATGCCTTGATAATGTTAGAATATCAAACATGTTTGATTCCACTGAGCTGTCCTCTTCTGATGAGTTGTTGTGCAGTGAGGTGCATACCCTACATTCTTATCCCTCTATACATGCAGTTTCCCGTAGCATTGCTGATCCCCCCCCCCCCCCATCTAGGGGGGGCTTTTTTCACCAGATGTTACTGCGCAGTTCAGACGGCGGTGTCTGAGGCCTTTAATGCTTTACCTCGCCCTGCTAAGCACAAGCGAAAGGTTACATATTGCGCTCCTCCTCAGAGTACATAAGCTAATTTATTGGATTTAACTGATAGGGTTATCCAAGGATGAAGTTCTTTCTGAGACTTCAGAGTATGAACATTCTGGGTCGAAGTCTGCTGCCTCTAAACCTCTGGCTGCGGAGGAACCAGACTTTAGTTTTAGGAATTTGCGCTTTCTTCTAAAGGAAGTTTTTGACGATTTCAGAGGTTCCAGAGGCCAAATTGCCTGATGAACCCTTTGATTCCTAAATTGGATAGAGTTTGAGGACAGGGTGGTTGGTACCTTATCCTTCCCTGTTCCTGGTAGATGGCAAACATTATTAAGAATGAATGGGACAGGATTGGATTTCTTTTTCTCCTCTCTTCTAGACATGTGCGATTCGTTTCGTATTGATTCGGAAATTCTGGGATTCGATTCGAATTTCCGAATTAAAATACTTCAGAATCTACCGAATGAATCCGAATTAGCTGCCGAATCTACCGAATACTTCCGAATTAGCTCGGTAAATTCGGCATTCCCCCATAGGAATCAATGGGGCAGTTTCGGCTGAAAAAAACCTAACACCTGCAAAAAAGCAGCGTTCAGCTCTTAACGCAGCCCCATTGTTTCCTATGGGGAAACACTAAGTCTACACCTAACACCCTAACATGAACCCCGAGTCTAAACACCCCTAATCAAACACATATTAACCCCTAATCTGCCGCCCCCGCTATCGTTGACACCTGCATTATGCTATTGACCCCTAATCTGCCGCTCCAGACACCCCTAATAAAAAAATAAAAAAAATAAATAAAAGTCCCTACCCTATTCTACATTACAAAGTATCAACTCTTTTTACCAGCCCTTAAAAGGGCTTTTTGCGGGGCATGCCCCAAAGTAATCAGCTCTTTTGTCTGTAAAAAAAAATACCACCTCCCCCAACATTAAAACCCACCACCCACATACCCCTACTCTAACCCAAACCCCCCTTAAATAAACCTAACACTACCCCCTGACGATCTCCCTACCTTGAGTCGTCTTCACCCAGCCGGGCCGATGTCTTCATCCGATGGGGCAGAATAGGACATCCAGACCGGCAGAAGTCTTCATCCAAACTGGGCAAGAAGAGGTCTTCCATCCATCAGAGGTCTTCCATCCATCAGAAGTCTTCATCCAGGTGGCATCTTCTATCTTCATCCATCCGGAGCGGAGCGGCAGCATCCTGAAGACATCCGACGTGGAGCATCCTCTTCTTTCTTGATCTGACGACTAAATGACGGTACCTTTTAAGTGATGTCATCCAAGATGGCGTCCCTTGAATTCCGATTGGCTGATAGGATTCTATCAGCCAACCGATGCAGGAATTCGAACTATATCAACCTGGTACTACTATATTATGAATGGGGAGGGAGAAGTACATATAAACCTGATTAAAAGGAAATATATAAGCTATTTTCCAGACATACAAGACAAAGATATAACAGACAGTTTGAGAAGGACAGTAGAGGCAACAGACAGAGTAAATTTAAGGGAGACACAATACAAGATAATTAACAATTTTTATCTAACCCCAGCTAGAATTGCTAAATGGTCTCAACACCAGAATATATGCCCAAAATGTCACAATTTAAATGCTGATTTGATGCATTGTTTTTGGAGCTGTCCAAAGATTGTACAATTTTGGAGGAAAATACAGTACTGGATAAATCAAAACGTATTGAACACAATAGAACTCAATTTTTTTTATATCCAGCGCAGAATCCAGGTGATAGGCAGTTTATTAACTTAACGATATTGCTTGCAAGAAATCTTATATGTAAAATGTGGAAACAAAGAAATTCACCCTCTATAATGGAATTCCAAAATGGTATAAAAAGACAGATTATTGTAAAGCTTATAGGGTTAAATAAAGGTGTAGAGAAACACATAGTATCATTTTTCAAGAAGTGGAAAAAATATATATGTGGACTACCCTCAGTAGCTCAACAACAGATCATATCCCCATTTCAAGACTCCTTACCCTTTTTGAATCTGATCATAGCTGGCACACTACCGCCAAACTAGATTGCTTCCAGATAGGTGGGATTGAGGGGTGAGCAGTAATAGGGGCTTAAAGCAGGTAAAGAGAAGCACACGGAAATCAATATTTCTCTTGTTAAGTGTTTCCAGTCCACGGATCATCCATTACTTGTGGGATATTCTCCTTCCCAACAGGAAGTTGCAAGAGGATCACCCACAGCAGAGCTACTATATAGCTCCTCCCCTCACTGCCATATCCAGTTATTCTCTTGCAACTCTCAACTAAGATGGAGGTCGTAAGAGGACTGTGGTGTTTTATGCTTAGTTTATTTCTTCAATCAAAAGTTTGTTATTTTTAAATGGTACCGGAGTGTACTGTTTATCTCAGGCAGTATTTAGAAGAAGAATCTGCCTGCGTTTTCTATGATCTTAGCAGAAGTAACTAAGATCCTTTGCTGTTCTCACATAGATCCTTTGCTGTTCTCACATATTCTGAGGAGTGAGGTAACTTCAGAGGGGGAATAGCGTGCAGGTTTTCCTGCAATAAGGTATGTGCAGTTAAAATATTTTTCTAGGGATGGAATTTGCTATAAAATGCTGCTGATACCGAAGTAATGTAAGTAAAGTCTTAAATGCAGTGATAGCGACTGGTATCAGGCTTATTAATAGAGATACATACTCTTATAAAAGTGAATTTTAAAACGTTTGCTGGCATGTTTAATCGTTTTTTACATATGTTTGGTGATAAAACTTATTGGGGCCTAGTTTTTTCCACATGGCTGGCTTGAATTTTGCCTAGAAACAGTTCACTGAGGCTTCCCACTGTTGTAATATAAGTGGGATGGGCCTATTTTGGCGTTTTTTTGCACAGCAAAAATTACAGACACAGACATCCAGCTTCTTCCTGCATGATCCAGGACTTCTCTGAAGGGCTCAAAAGGCTTCAAAAGTCGTATTGAGGGAGGTAAAAAGCCACAGTAGAGCTGTGGTAGTTGTTGTGACTGTTTAAAAAACGTTTTTGTCATTTGTTATTCCGTTTTTGGTATTAAGGGGTTAATCATCCATTTGCAAGTGGGTGCAATGCTCTGCTAACTTATTACATACACTGTAAAAATTTTGTTGGTGTAACTGCATTTTTTCACTGTTATTTCAAAATTTGGGAAAAATTGTGTTTCTTAAAGGCGCAGTAACGTTTTTTATATTGCTTGTAAACTTGTTTTAAAGTGTTTTCCAAGCTTGCTAGTCTCATTGCTAGTCTGTTTAAACATGTCTGACACAGAGGAACCTACTTGTTCATTATGTTTGAAAGCCATGGTGGAGCCCCATAGGAGAATGTGTACTAAATGTATTGATTTCACCTTAAACAGTAAAGATCAGTCTTTATCTATAAAATAATTATCACCAGAGGGTTCTGTCGAGGGGGAAGTTATGCCGACTAACTCTCCCCACGTGTCAGACCCTAGCCTCCCGCTCAGGGGACGCACGTTAATATGGCGCCAATTACATCAGGGACGCCCATAGAGATTACCTTGAAGGACATGGCTGCAATCATGAATAATACCCTGTCAGAGGTATTATCTAGATTGCCTGAATTAAGAGGCAAGCGCGATAGCTCTGGGGTTAGGAGAGATACAGAGCGCGCAAATGCTGTTAGAGCCATGTCTGATACTGCGTCACAGTATGCAGAACATGAGGATGGAGAGCTTCAGTCTGTGGGTAACATCTCTGACTCGGGGAAACCTGATTCAGAGATTTCTAATTTTAAATTTAAGCTTGAGAACCTCCGTGTATTGCTTGGGGAGTTATTAGCTGCTCTGAATGACTGTAACACAGTTGCAATTCCAGAGAAATTGTGTAGGCTGGATAGATACTATGAGGTGCCGGTGTGTACTGACGTTTTTCCTATACCTAAAAGGCTTACAGAAATTATTAGCAAGGAGTGGGATAGACCCGGTGTGCCCTTTTCCCCACCTCCTATATTTAGAAAAATGTTTCCAATAGACGCCACTACACAGGACTTATGGCAGATGGTCCCTAAGGTGGAGGGAGCAGTTTCTACTTTAGCAAAGGGTACCACTATCCCGGTTGAGGACAGTTGTGCTTTTTCACATCCAATGGATAAAAAATTGGAGGGTTACCTTAAGAAACTGTTTATTCAACAAGGTTTTATTTTACAGCCCCTTGCATGCATTGCGCCTGTCACTGCTGCGGCGGCATTCTGGTTTGAGGCCCTGGAAGAGGCCATCCAGACAGCTCCATTGAATTAAATTATTGACAAGCTTAGAACGCTTAAGCTAGCTAACTCATTTGTTTCTGATGCCATTGTTCATTTGACTAAACTAACGGCTAAGAATTCCGGATTCGCAATCCAGGCCCGTAGGGCGCTATGGCTTAAATTCTGGTCAGCTGACGTGACTTCAAAGTCTAAATTACTCAACATTCCTTTAAAGGGACAGACCTTCGGGCCTGGCTTGAAGGAAATTATTGCTGACATTACTGGAGGCAAGGGTCATACCCTTCCTCAGGACAGGGCTAAATCAAAGGCCAAACAGTCTAATTTTCGTGCCTTTCGAAATTTCAAGGCAGGAGCAGCATCAACTTCCTCCGCTTCAAAACAAGAGGGAACTGTTGCTCATTCCAGACAGGCCTGGAAACCTAACCAGTCCTGGAACAAGGGCAAGCAGGCCAGGAAGCCTGCTGCTGCCCCCAAGACAGCATGAAGGAACGGCCCCCTATCCGGAAACGGATCTAGTGGGGGGCAGACTTTCTCTCTTCGCCCAGGCGATGTTCAGGATCCCTGGGCGTTGGAGATCATATCTCAGGGATATCTTCTGGACTTCAAAGCTTCTCCTCCACAAGGGAGATTTCATCTTTCAAGGTTATCATCAAACCAGATAAAGAAAGAGGCATTCCTAAGCTGTGTGCAAGACCTCCTAGTAATGGGAGTGATCCATCCAGTTCCGCGGACGGAACAAGGACAGGGATTTTATTCAAATCTGTTTGTGGTTCCCAAGAAAGAGGGAACCTTCAGACCAATCTTGGATCTAATGATCTTAAACAAATTCCTCAGAGTTCCGTCATTCAAAATGGAAACTATTCGGACCATCCTACCCATGATCCAAGAGGGTCAGTACATGACCACAGTGGACTTAAAGGATGCCTACCTTCACATACCGATTCACAAAGATCATCATCAGTTCCTAAGGTTTGCCTTTCTAGACAGGCATTACCAATTTGTAGCTCTTCCCTTCGGGTTGGCCACTGCCCCGAGAATTTTTACAAAGGTTCTGGGCTCACTTCTGGCGGTTCTAAGACCGCGAGGCCTAGCGGTGGCTCCGTATCTAGACGACATCCTGATACAGGCGTCAAGCTTTCAAATTGCCAAGTCTCATACAGAGATAGTTCTGGCATTTCTGAGGTTGCATAGCTGGAAAGTGAACGTGGAAAAGAGTTCTCTATCACCACTCACAAGAGTCTCCTTCCTAGGGACTCTTATAGATTCTGTAGAAATGAAAATTTACCTGACGGAGTCCAGGTTATCAAAACTTCTAAATGCTTGCCGTGTCCTTCATTCCATTCCACGCCCGTCAGTGGCTCAGTGCATGGAAGTAATCGGCTTAATGGTAGCGGCAATGGACATCGTGCCATTTGCGCGCCTGCATCTCAGACCGCTGCAATTATGCATGCTAAGTCAGTGGAATGGGGATTACTCAGATTTGTCCCCTCTACTAAATCTGGATCAAGAGACCAGAGATTCTCTTCTCTGGTGGCTTTCTCGGGTCCATCTGTCCAAGGGTATGACCTTTCGCAGGCCAGATTGGACGATTGTAACAACAGATGCCAGCCTTCTAGGTTGGGGCGCAGTCTGGAACTCCCTGAAGGCTCAGGGATCGTGGACTCAGGAGGACAAACTCCTCCCAATAAATATTCTGGAGTTAAGAGCAATATTCAATGCTCTTCTAGCTTGGCCTCAGTTAGCAACACTGAGGTTCATCAGATTTCAGTCGGACAACATCACGACTGTGGCTTACATCAACCATCAAGGGGGAACCAGGAGTAGAAGTCTCCAAGATAATTCGCTGGGCAGAGTCTCACTCTTGCCACCTGTCAGCGATCCACATCCCAGGCGTAGAGAACTGGGAGGCGGATTTTCTAAGTCGTCAGACTTTTCATCCGGGGGAGTGGGAACTCCATCCGGAGGTGTTTGCTCAACTGGTCCATCGTTGGGGCAAACCAGAACTGGATCTCATGGCGTCTCGCCAGAACGCCAAGCTTCCTTGTTACGGATCCAGGTCCAGGGACCCGGGAGCAACGCTGATAGATGCTCTAGCAGCTCCTTGGTTCTTCAACCTGGCCTATGTGTTTCCACCGTTTCCTCTGCTCCCTCGACTGATTGCCAAAATCAAACCGGAGAGAGCATCAGTGATTCTGATAGCGCCTGCGTGGCCACGCAGGACCTGGTATGCAGACCTAGTGGACATGTCATCTCTTCCACCATGGACTCTGCCTCTGAGGCAGGACCTTCTAATACAAGGTCCTTTCAATCATCCAAATCTACTTTCTCTGAGACTGACTGCATGGAGATTGAACGCTTGATTCTATCAAGGTGTGGCTTCTCCGAGTCAGTCATTGATACCTTAATACAGGCTCGAAAGCCTGTCACCAGGAAAATCTACCATAAGATATGGCGTAAATATCTTTATTGGTGTGAATCCAAGAGTTACTCATGGAGTAAGGTTAGGATTCCTAGGATATTGTCCTTTCTCCAAGAGGGTTTGGACAAAGGCTTATCAGCTAGTTCTTTAAAAGGACAGATCTCTGCTCTGTCTATTCTTTTGCACAAGCGTCTGGCAGAAGTTCCAGACGTCCAGGCATTTTGTCAGGCTTTGGTTAGGATTAAGCCTGTGTTTAAAACTGTTGCTCCCCCCGTGGAGCTTAAACTTGGTTCTTAAAGTTCTTCAGGGAGTTCCGTTTGAACCCCTTCATTCCATTGATATTAAACTTTTATCTTGGAAAGTTCTATTTTTCATGGCTATTTCCTTGGCTCGAAGAGTTTCTGAGTTATCTGCCTTACATTGTGATTCTCCTTATCTGATTTTTCATTCAGACAAGGTAGTTCTGCGTGTGAAACCTCTCTCTCCTAAGGTGGTTTCTAACAGGAATATCAATCAAGAGATTGTTGTTCCATCATTGTGTCCTAATCCTTCTTCAAAGAAGGAACATCTTTTGTATAATCTGGACGTAGTCCGTGCCTTGAAGTTTTACTTACAGGCTACTAAAGATTTTCGTCAAACATCTGCCCTGTTTGTCGTTTACTCTGGACAGAGGAGAGGTCAAAAGCTTCGGCAACCTCTCTCTCCTTTTGGCTTCGGAGCATAATACGCTTAGCCTATGAGACTGCTGGACAGCAGCCCCCTGAAAGGATTACAGCTCATTCTACTAGAGCTGTGGCTTCCACCTGGGCCTTTAAAAATGAGGCCTCTGTTGAACAGATTTGCAAGGCTGCGACTTGGTCTTCGCTTCACACCTTTTCAAAATTTTACAAATTTGACACTTTTGCTTCTTCGGAGGCTGTTTTTGGGAGAAAGGTTCTACAGGCAGTGGTTCCTTCCGTTTAATGTTCCTGCCTTGTCCCTCCCATCATCCGTGTACTTTAGCTTTGGTATTGGTATCCCAGAAGTAATGGATGATCCGTGGACTGGATACACTTAAAAAGAGAAAACATAATTTATGCTTACCTGATAAATTTATTTCTCTTGTAGTGTATCCAGTCCACGGCCCGCCCTGTCCTTTTAAGGCAGGTCTAAATTTTAATTAAACTACAGTCACCACTGCACCCTATGGTTTCTCCTTTCTCGTCTAGTTTTTGACTGGATATGGCAGTGAGGGGAGGAGCTATATAGCAGCTCTGCTGTGGGTGATCCTCTTGCAACTTCCTGTTGGGAAGGAGAATATCCCATAAGTAATGGATGATCCGTGGACTGGATACACTACAAGAGAAATAAATTATCAGGTAAGCATAAATTATGTTTTATTATGTTTTTTTTTCTCCCCTCCTCTTCGTTCCTCTCCTTTCCCCCCCGTCCTTCGTCTTCTACCCCTTTAGTCGGGGATAGCATGCTTAACTGTCTGAACTAGAAATAGAGATTTAAAACGGCTTGGAAACAGCTCACTGAGAACACTATCTGCAAGTAGATTTTACGATTTGATAAAAAAAAGATAGGAGCTATCCGGGAATAAGGATTAATAGGTATTAGGGTTGAAACCTGGCATTAGGAATCTTTTTCCTTTGATCATACTGTGATACTTTTGCATGAAGAAATGTACAATTTGCAGATTATTTTTGTATGATTGTATTTTCTTTGAAGGCCGTTGATGTAGATTATTCAGGAAGAATATAGATGAGTCTAAGACTACAGACTTATGAAAAGTATAAATTATCTGTTATATTTATATCTGTATATAAATGCTTTTCAGGCAAAAAAAAAATAAAATAGAAATTGAGGATGAAGTCAGGTCATATTACCAAATTTATAATAAGAATATCTTGTATTGAGCAGTCAAACAATGATTCTCTGAATTGCTGTCTATATTCATGCTGATTGTATAGGAGACAAGTTTGTACTGAGCATATGTATTTTGTTGTTATCTCTTTCCTTCACCCTCAAGAAATAAAAAAAGAAAGACCCAGACAAAAAAAAAGAAAAAAGGGTAAAGGGAACACTTGTAAACAATTTAATACACTCCAGCAGGTAAAGTGGATTATTGGGATCAAATTAACGGGGAGGCATTTTTTAAATCAACTATCCCTTTAAGTAGAATATAGAGTGTGTGAGAAAAGGAATGCCAAGGTTTAAATAAACAGATGCTACAATATTGGGAAAAAAAAAAAAAAAGATTCTATCAGCCAATCGGAATTAAGGTAGGAAAAATCCTAAAAATAGCTACAATGTAACTATTAGCTATATTAGGGTTTATTTTGCAGGTAAGTATTCAGTTTTAAATAGGATTAATTTATTTAATTAATTTAATGATAGTGTAGTGTTATGTGTCATTGTAACTTAGGTTAGGATTTATTTTACAGGTAAATTTGTATTTATTTTAGCTAGGTATTTATTAAATAGTTAACCTCTTAAGGACATATGACGGAATTTTTCCGTCATAAAACAATTGAGCAAACTGAAAGCTGTGTCCTTAAAGGGTTAATAACTATTTAATAACTATTGTACCTAGTTAAAATAAATACAAAGTTGCCTGTAAAATAAATATAAATCCTAAAATAGCTACAATGTAACTATTAGTTATATTGTAGCTATATTAGGGTTTATTTTACAGGTAAGTATTTAGTTTTAAATAGGATTAATTTATTTAATTATAGTAATATTATTTCGTTTTATTTAAATCATAATATTAGGGAAAGGATTACGTTTTTGTCCCTCTAACTCGCACAAAATATTTTAACTGTTTGTTGATCTCAACAAATTTACAAGGAAACTCTCTTTGCAGAGGTACTTTGCAAATAAACAATTAAAATATAACAGAATAGATGGAATTCCGGTATTAACAAATAATATGGACACCAATTGTAAGACATCACTAATATATAGTTCCAATGGACCTCACAGACAAACTCTTTGAAGGTATTATCCATACTAATCTAGCTGCACCTTCTAATTTTTATCCTAAGAAAGAAGATGTAGCTTATTTGGACTTATTTCAAAGTCTAGTTATAGAAGATTTTGAAAAATTACCTAAATGTTATGGGAAACAGAATAATATCTGGCCTAATAAACTTAGGGGTGTAGATGGGTTAGCAACAGATGATGATAGTATTATAATACGCCAGGCGGATAAGGGAAGTGGGATTGTAATCCAAAATTATGAAGATTATATCACTACAGCCCATTGCATATTGTGGGATCAGGAATACTATAAAAAATTAGAAAAATATCCCACTGATGATTTTATGAAAGAACTGATGGTGTTGATCCATTATGGCACTAATGAAGGTATTATTAACAACAGAGACAAACTCCTGGCAGACCCATTATCGCTGGTATAAATAGTATAACCGATTACCTATCAGCCTATATCGATTTTTATTTACAAAGATATGTAATCCAGTTATTAGTCAAAGATTTGTCATATGTCAAAGATTCAACAGATCTCTTATCCAAATTGTCAGTTTTAAAAAATAATGTGACAACTATACTTGGTTATCATGTGACGTTGGCGCCCTTTACTCTAATATTATACACAGTTTGGGCTTAAAAGCAGTTGAACATTATTTAAACGAAGATCCTTTTATGTCCACCAAACAGAAAGACTGTTATACCATTGATCGATTTCATCTTAACTCATAATTTATTTTAAATTTCTCGATGAGTTTTATATACAGACCAGAGGAACGGCCATGGGTACCAGGTTTGCACCCAGCTTTGTAAACCTTTTTATGGGCACTATTGAAGAAAGGTATTTATATATGATGCAAGATGGGGGTGCAACATGGTTTTCTATGGCCATTACATCGATGATCTCCTTATAATATGGGATGGAAATTTGGAATCAATTGATATTTCTTCTACAAGATACGATGAGTCCACGGATTTCATCCTTGTGGGATATTATCCTCCTGCTAACTTGAAGTGGCAAAGAGCACCACAGCAGAGCTGTATATATAGCGCCTCCCTTCCCCTCCACCCCCAGTCATTCTCTTTGCCTGTGTTATACTAAGAAGACATGGTAAAGTGAGGTGTTATAGTTTCTTCAATCAAGAAGTTTTTTTTATTTTAAATGGTACCGGTGAGTACTATTTTCCTCAGGGGGATATGGAAGAAGATTTCTGCCCTGAGATTGATGATCTTAGCAGTTGTAACTAAGGTCCATGCTGGTTCCCACAAGACTTCTGAAGGTAACCATGAGACATCTTCAGTGTGGAGACCGGTTTCATGTTACAACCAGTATTAAGGTATGTGCAGCCTTTTTATTCTGAGGAGACTTGGTATATCAGAACTGGCTGGCATTTATTTCCCTGTATGGGAATTAGGTAAGCAGTAATCCTATTTTAACAAGAGGGGTATTACTGGAGTCCCTAGATTTATATGGGCATTATGTGTAATGGGAGAGGCAAAAAAACAAAACGATACATTACGTTTTTATTTTTGGCGTTAAAACCTATTTGTTTAGTGATGTGTTGAGGGGTTATACTGTGTTGTGAATAACTTAGGTGTAAAACCGCTTTCCCATGCGGTTGTGTTTGGGCCTAATCCGGCATCGACCCTAAGGGGCGGGGCTTATTTTCACACACTCAGATGCGCACTTCCTTCAGGCTAGCCAGCAGCAAGCAGTAATTCTGGTGGCTCCTGGACTGTGCAAGCTGGTCTGGAGTTTTGGAAAGTTGTTTCGAAGTACCCTGGGGGCAGGTAGGCACCACAGAAGAGCTGTGGCGAGGTGCAGAGGGTATTTTTGTCTGTAAATTGACAAATTGTTGATCTAAGTACTTTAAGAGCCTTATTTCTGCCCTTCTGGGTGCAGTAATTTTTGGATGAACCAACGATTTTAAAGTTAAATTTGGAGTTAATTTAACGTTATTTAAGCATTTTGGAAAAATTGTTCACTTTTTCTTTCTTAAAGGCGCATGTTTTTTTCAAAAGTTTATTTTAAGCAATAAATAAGTGTTTAAATGACTTTTGTGGTTATTACTAGTCTCTTCAACATGTCTGAATCTCATTGTTCTATGTGTTTAGAAGCTATTGGTCAACCCCCTCTAACTTTGTGTAACTCTTGTACTGAAAGAGCCTTACATTGTAAAGACCATATATTAAGTCAGGAAAGTGTGCCTAAGGATGATTCTCAGTCTGAAGAGAATCAGTATATGCCATCCAATTCTCCCCATGTGTCACAACCTTTAACGCCCACACAAGCGATGCCAAGTACTTCTAGTGTGTCTAATTCTTTTACTCTGCAGGATATGGCTACAGTTATGTCAACTACCCTTACAGAGGTATTATCTAAATTACCAGTGTTGCAGGGTAAACGCAGTAGGTCAGGTATTAATGTAAATACTGAATCCTCTGATGCACTGAATCCTCTGATGCTTTATTTGCTATTTCCGATGTACCCTCAGTGTTCTGAGTTGGGGGTCAGGGAATTGCTGTCAGAGGGTGAAATTTCTGATTCAGGGAATATTTTACCTCAGACAGATTCGGACGCTATGTCCTTTAAATTTAAGCTTGAACACCTCCGCCTTTTGCTTAGCGAGGTTTTAGCGACTCTGGATGATTGTGACCCTATTGTAATTCCACCAGAGAAATTGTGTAAAATCGATAAATTTCTAGAAGTACCTACTTACACTGATGTTTTTCCGGTTCCTAAGAGAATTTCGGAAATTATAAGAAAGGAATGGGATAGACCAGGTATACCTTTTTCTCCCCCTCCTAATTTTAAGAAAATGATTCCCATAACAGACACGATTCGGGACTCATGGCAAACGGTCCCTAAGGTGGAGGGAGCTATATCTACCCTAGCTAAGCGTACAACTATACCCATTGAGGACAGTTGTGCTTTCAAAGACCCTATGGATAAGAAGTTAGAGGGTTAACTAAAGAAATTATTTGTTTATCAGGGGTTTCTTTTACAACCTACGGCTTGCATTGTTCCAGTAACTACTGCAGCAGCTTTTTGGTTTGAGGCTCTAGAAGAGTCTCTTAAGGTTGAGACCCCATTAGATGACATCTTAGAGAGAATTAAGGCTCTCAAGCTAGCTAATTTTTTTATTACTGATGCCACTTTTCAAATTGCTAAATTAGCGGCAAAGAATGCAGGGTTTGCTATTCTAGCACGTAGAGCATTGTGGCTCAAATCTTGGTCTGCTGATGTCTCATCAAAAACTAAACTTTTAGCTATTCCTTTTAAAGGTAAGACCCTTTTTGGGCCTGAATTGAAGGAAATCATTTCTGACATTACAGGAGGTAAAGGCCATGCCCTACCTCAGGGATAAGTCTGTTAAGATGAGGGGTAAACAAAATAATTTTCGTTCCTTTCGGAACTTTAAAGGAGGACCCTCAGCTTCCTCTTCTGCTACAAAGCAGGAAGGGAATTTTACCCAATCTAAGTCAGTCTGGAGACCCAACCAGAACTGGAATAAAGGTAAACAATCCAAAAAGCCCGCTGCTGCTACTTAGACAGCATGAAGGGGCGGCCCCCGATCCGGGATCGTATCTAGTAGGGAGCAGACTCTCTCTTTCTTTGCCTAGGCTTGGGCAAGAGATGTTCAGGACCCCTGGGCACTAGAAATAGTGACCCACGGTTATCAATTGGAATTCAAGGACTTTCTCCCAAGAGGGGGATTTCATCTTTCAAAATTATCTGCAAACCAGATAAAAAGAGAGGCGTTCTTACGCTGTGTAAAAGACCTTTTTACCATGGGAGTAATTTGTCCAGTTCCAAGATTGGAACAGGGACAGGGGTTTTACTCAAACCTATTTGTAGTTCCCAAAAAAGAGGGACCCATCTTAGACCTCAAGTTTCTAAACAAATTTCTAAGAGTTCCATCATTCAAGATGGAGACAATATGAACAATTTTACCAATGATCCAGGAGGGTCAATATATGACTACCATGGACTTGAAGGATGCTTACCTTCATATTCCTATCCACAAGGATCATCATCAGTTTCTAAGGTTTGCCTTATTGGACAAACATTATCAGCTCGTGGCTCTTCCCTTCTTCACAAAGGTTCTAGGGTCTCTTTTGGCGGTTCTCAGACCGCGAGGCATAGCGGTGGCGCCTTATCTGGACGATATTCTGATCTAGGCGTCAACATATCATCTGACAAAATCTCTCCTGGACACAGTGCTGTCTTTTCTGAGAACTCACGGCTGGAAGGTGAACTTAGAGAAAAGTTCACTTGTCCCACAGACAAGGGTTCCTTTCTTGGGAACTCTGATGGACTCGGTAGCCATGAAAATATTTCTGACGGAGGTCAGAAAGTCAAAGATTCTAAATACTTGCCGAGCACTTCAGTCCATTCCTCGGCCATCAGTGGCTCAGTGTATGGAGGTAATCGGATTAATGGTAGCGGCAATGGACATCATTCCTTTTGCTCGCTTTCATCTCAGTCCGCTGCAGCTGTGCATGCTCGGACAGTGGAATTGGGATTATACGGATTTATCTCCTCAGATAAATCTAGATCAAGAAACCAGAGATTCTCTTCTTTAGTGGTTGTCGCTGGATCATCTGTCTCAGGGGACTTGCTTCCGCAGACCCTCGTGGGTGATAGTGACAATGGACGCCAGCCTTCTGGGCTGGGGTGCAGTCTGGAAGTCAAAGTATGTTAGGGAATAGGGGAGATGGGACAAGAAGGGGTTAAATAGCACTCATTCCAATATGCATTGTGTTATACTAGTTGAAAGATATTTCAACTTAAGCGTTAGAGTAATACATTTTTTTAATTTTTATTATTTACATAACTAAAATATAGCATATATAACCACTAGTGAAAAATTGTAATATATTAGTTTCCCAACCAAATAATACGTTCACTATAGAAGAAGGAAAACACAGTGCAGCCACCCCCCTGTATTCCTGGCCGCTATAAGGATACCCCGGCTTCAGGTGACAGAGGTGGCCAAAAGCACTAGGTTCCTCAAGTAGCCGTAAACTAAAAAATATGGAAACAACTAATATACTTAAATTTGAAATTTAAAACCAAACACCCATTCATACTATCGCACAAACGCGTTTCGGCCGAGTAGCGGCCTTTCTCAATGTGCTATTAAAAATTGGACAAGCCGAGTCGTATGTGGGACGGTCCTTAAATACCCTATTTTGTTTTCCATAGGCCAATCAGATCGCGAGCATCGTTAACGCCCACCATTGAGCGAATCATATGCGATGTAATGTCACTGAGGAGAAGGGAGGTGTCGTGCATAAGCGTGTGCGTTGATAGGCTGCTAATGTAATCTGCCTTAACCAATCCCTAACGCAACATTTCTGGGATTGTTTACATACAACATAATCGCTTTAACACCATAATCATCCTATTACTGAACCTTACCACATACATCAAATTTGTTATCCCATACTTTGCGTGCACTTTTAAAGAAACGGATGCGTCTGCCGCTCTGATTTTTCCATATGAAAGTTTATCATTATATAGTGTACTTAATACAGTTACAATTATAATTATTGCTTTCATAAGTTATTTGCGGCGAAGCAAACCTGGCTATTCATGACATGTATCGAGAGTAAGCGTAGGATGGATAATGTAATATGTATTGTTATAGTCATTTTTTGCCACATATTATTCAAGTATTATTCCAATATATTTGTAGTACCTGAACTCACAGAATGTGAATAAAGCTATTGAAGTGGAAATTTATTTAGACATATTTCTTTAGTTTTAAGGATTGTAGTACTTTTTGATGAAACTTCAAAAAATGTATATATGTATGTCCACCAAATGAAAAGGATTTTATCGGTATATGATGACTGCTGCATATATTCATATCATTATGAATACCCCACCTATGTGCACTTTTTTGGATATACCAGTGCATCTATAGGATTTATAACCAATTTTGTTTTTAATATTTTTAATGAGGATCATATGATATGCAGTCCCAATTATTTGGATGGATTTAACATAATATCTCAAACTTCTTAAAGCTTGAAATATGAATTTTTAAACCCACTTCATTGACTATAAATACTATATTAATACTATTGTTAATGGATGTAATAATAATAGCATGTATACTCAAAATATCCTTCGTATAAGTATACCAAGAAAATCTATGTAATGGCTTCTGGGTGCACGCCAAAGGATGGAGATAAAAAACGTGATTTTGCTGAAAATTAGAGAGTACACAATATTAATATTGAAATAGTGAGTCAAAACATTTATTTATAGGAACATCCAAAAATGATTGTCCTCATTCATGCCGTTAGGCATTACAGAGTTCAAATTATTGATCCATTTTGCTTCCTTTTTTAATAGGGCTTGTTCTATATCTCCACCACGAATACCAGGTCGTAGTGTCTCTAAACCCCAACACCTAAATTTACTTGTTTTTCCTTTATGGTGTTGTAAAAAATGCCTGTCAACGCTGGTAATTTGCTTACCCTTTTCAACATCTTTAGCAGCATTTCTAATGTTGCTAAGATGTTCAGTCATTCTTATGCCCATTGCTCTGGTAGTCATACCCACATAGAATAAATTACAACTGCAGGTTAAACAATATATTACATTCATGGTTTTACAAGAAATGTGTTTTTGTATAGTCCATTTTCTCTTGAACCTATCTAACATAGTTTTCTTTTTAACCATGTGAGTACATATTTTGCAGTTACCACAGGCAATTGAACCCTTATACAAAGGGTTTTTTTTGGCATTTCTATCAAAATGACTGACTGTTAACTGATCACTGAGGTTGCAGGCTCGTCTATAGGTGAACATTGGTTGACTGGGGAGTATAGATTTGAGATGTTCATCCGATTGCAGTATATGCCAATGTTTTAGTAACACGTTAGAAACCTGGTTACTTTGACTACAATATGTTGAAATGAATTTTAGGGGATTAATATCCCTGTCTTTGTTTTTTTGGGTTTAAAAGTTCCTGTCTGTTTTTGTTTAAAGCTCTCTGATAGGCCCTTTTTAAAGACTTTTTGGAATACCCACGTTGTAACAACCGGCTTCTCAGTTCATTTGCAGCCTTCTGGAAAGACTCCAGTGATGAGCTATTTCTACGGATTCTTAAATATTCACCCATTGGTAGACTTTTGATCGTGTTTGGGTGATGATAACTCCTTGCACTTAAAATATTATTTGTTGCCGTGGGTTTTCTGAAGGTGTCAGTTTCTAGATGGTCATTATCTTTCTTAATAATTAGATCTAAAAATTCCACCTTTGTATCATCATGTGTCATAGTTAGATGAAGTCCAAAGTGGTTATCATTAAGTAAGGAAATTAGCTCATTCAACATTTCAATGCGCCCCTCCCATACAAAAAAGATATCATCTATATACCTGGACCAGTGGGTGATGTATTGTGTGTATTGTTATTGTAAAGTTTCGTGAAATACAACAGTTTCCTCCCACCAGCCCAGGTATATATTTGCGTATGTAGGGGCGCATGATGTCTCCATCGCCATTCCGCACGACTGCAAATAAAATTTCCCATCAAAAACAAAGTAATTATGTTCCAAAACAAATTCTAATAAATCCATTATGAATTGTTTGGCTTCATTGGGTATGGTGTCATCCTTATTCAAAAAATGGGAAATGGCTTTGCAACCCCAATTTCTTTCAATACTAGTATACAATGACTCCACGTCACAAGTGACAAGAGTTGATTGTTGGGTTACAGTTAGTGTATTGATTTTATTGAGAACGTGCATAGTGTCTTTAGTATGTGAGGGTAATGAATCTGCAATGTGTCTGAGTCTAGCATCCACGTATTTACTGGCCTTTTCCTTTAGGGACCCAATGCCTGAAACAATGGGTCTCCCCGGTGGGCATGTTTGATTTTTGTGGATTTTTGGTAGTAAGTACACTGTTGCTACCTTTGGGTGTTTAACTTCTAAATATTGAAGTTCCTTTTTGTCAATAATACCACCAGATGCTGCTGAATTAATTAGTTTATTATATTGCTTTAAAAAATCTTCAGTTGGATTCCCAAAAAGAGTTTTATAATTTTTAGAGTTACTGAGTTGTTTTTTAGCCTCATTTATATACATGTTGTTAGGCCACACCACAATATTTCCCCCCTTGTCGCTGTTTGATTTGGACATCCGTCCATTCATTTATAGAATTTAAAGCAGACTTTTCTTCTACAGATAAATTGGTTTCAATTTTATCTCTATCTGTTGGGATTGCTAGTATATCTTGGCATACTAAGTCTAAAAAAGTTAATGCGTTATGGGAGGTACCATTTGGTGTTTTTCTTAGTAATCTCATTAGGGTCATTTTCGGATTCTTCTAGAAGAGAAATTAAATTTTCGATCGCTGTAGCGTCATTTTTATCTAGAGAATCCATTTCAACATTAGTTGAAAAGTATTTTTTAAGCAGTATTTTGCGTGTGAAAAGATGTACATCTCTAATAGTCTCAAACTTGTCAAGTGTAGGGGTTGGAACAAAAGACAAGCCTTTCTTTAAAATTGAAATTTGAGTTTCAGTTAAAGTTTTGTCAGACAGATTTATTATATTTAATTCTTGTTGGTTGATTTCTTTTTGGTAAAAGTTTTCTGATTGAATTTGACCTTCCTTCTTGTTATAGGTCTGTTTTCGTCTACCTCTTCGGGTTCTACGCCTAAAGGGATGTTACCAGTGTGATTATGTGGGGTGATTCTGCTACGTAAGATGGGTTTGGGTCTTATTTATTCTTCAGAAATATCCCCATCTGTGGTCTCACAATCTTTATCAGAAAATTCAGAATCAGTGTTAGTTTTATTTGTGTTTCACGTATAGATCGATTTATTAGCATAATCAGTTAGGTCTCTATCAATTTTCTCCAACATAGGTGTGTCCGGTCCACGGCGTCATCCTTACTTGTGGGATATTCTCCTCCCCAACAGGAAATGGCAAAGAGCCCAGCAAAGCTGGTCACATGATCCCTCCTAGGCTCCGCCTACCCCAGTCATTCTCTTTGCCGTTGTACAGGCAACATCTCCACGGAGATGGCTTAGAGTTTTTTAGTGTTTAACTGTAGTTTTTCATTATTCAATCAAGAGTTTGTTATTTTCAAATAGTGCTGGTACGTACTATTTACTCAGAAACAGAAAAGAGATGAAGAATTCTGTTTGTATGAGGAAAATGATTTTAGCAACCGTAACTAAAATCCATGGCTGTTCCACACAGGACTGTTGAGAGCAATTAACTTCAGTTGGGGGAACAGTTTGCAGTCCCTTGCTGCTTGAGGTATGACACATTCTAACAAGACGATGTAATGCTGGAAGCTGTCATTTTCCCCATGGGATCCGGTAAGCCATGTTTATTACGATTGTAAATAAGGGCTTCACAAGGGCTTATTTAAACTGTAGACTTTTTCTGGGCTAAATCGATTGATTATTAACACATATTTAGCCTTGAGGAATCATTTTATCTGGGTATTTTGATATAATAATATCGGCAGGCACTGTTTTAGACACCTTATTCTTTAGGGGCTTTCCCAAAGCATAGGCAGAGTCTCATTTTCGCGCCGGTGTTGCGCACTTGTTTTTGAGAGGCATGGCATGCAGTCGCATGTGAGAGGAGCTCTGATACTTATAAAAGACTTCTGAAGGCGTCATTTGGTATCGTATTCCCCTTTGGGTTTGGTTGGGTCTCAGCAAAGCAGATACCAGGGACTGTAAAGGGGTTTAAAGCTTAAAACGGCTCCGGTTCCGTTATTTTAAGGGTTAAAGCTTCCAAAATTGGTGTGCAATATTTTCAAGGCTTTAAGACGCTGTGGTGAAAATTTGGTGAATTTTGAACAAGTCCTTCATGTTTTTTCGCAATTGCAGTAATAAAGTGTGTTCAGTTTAAAATTTAAAGTGACAGTAACGGTTTTATTTTAAAACGTTTTTTGTACTTTCTGATCAAGTTTATGCCTGTTTAACATGTCTGAACTACCAGATAGACTGTGTTCTGAATGTGGGGAGGCCAGAATTCCTATTCATTTAAATAAATGTGATTTATGTGATAATGACAATGATGCCCAAGATGATTCCTCAAGTGAGGGGAGTAAGCATGGTACTGCATCATTCCCTCCTTCGTCTACACGAGTCTTGCCCACTCAGGAGGCCCCTAGTACATCTAGCGCGCCAATACTCCTTACTATGCAACAATTAACGGCTGTAATGGATAATTCTGTCAAAAACATTTTAGCCAAAATGAACCCTTGTCAGCGTAAGCGTGGCTGCTCTGTTTTAGTTACTGAAGAGCATGACGACGCTGATATTAATATCTCTGAAGGGCCCCTAACCCAATCTGAGGGGGCCAGGGAGGTTTTGTCTGAGGGAGAAATTACTGATTTAGGGAACATTTCTCAGCAGGCTGAATCTGATGTGATTACATTTAAATTTAAATTGGAACATCTCCGCATTTTGCTTAAGGAGGTATTATCCACTCTGGATGATTGTGAAAATTTAGTCATCCCAGAGAAACTATGTAAAATGGACAAGTTCCTAGAGGTGCCGGGGCTCCCAGAAGCTTTTCCTATACCCAAGCGGGTGGCGGACATTGTTAATAAAGAATGGGAAAGGCCCGGTATTCCTTTCGTCCCTCCCCCCATATTTAAAAAATTGTTTCCTATGGTCGACCCCAGAAAGGACTTATGGCAGTCAGTCCCCAAGGTCGAGGGAGCGGTTTCTACTTTAAACAAACGCACCACTATTCCCATAGAGGATAGTTGTGCTTTCAAAGATCCTATGGATAAAAAATTAGAAGGTTTGCTTAAAAAGATGTTTGTTCAGCAGGGTTACCTTCTACAACCCATTTCATGCATTGTCCCTGTCACTACTGCCGCATATTTCTGGTTTGATGAACTGCTTAAGGTGCTCGATAGTGACTCTCCTCCTTATGAGGAGATTATGGACAGAATCAATGCTCTCAAATTGGCTAATTCTTTCACTCTAGACGCCTCTTTGCAATTGGCTAAGTTAGCGGCTAAGAACTCTGGGTTTGCTATTGTGGCGCGCAGAGCGCTTTGGTTGAAATCTTGGTCGGCTGATGCGTCTTCCAAGAACAAGCTACTAAACATTCCTTTCAAGGGGAAAACGTTGTTTGGTCCTGACTTGAAAGAGATTATCTCTGATATCACTGGGGGTAAGGGCCACGCCCTTCCTCAGGATCGGCCTTTCAAGGCAAAAAATAGACCTAATTTTCGTCCCTTTCGTAAAAACGGACCAGCCCAAGGTGCTACGTCCTCTAAGCAAGAGGGTAATACTTCTCAGGCCAAGCCAGCTTGGAGACCAATGCAAGGCTGGAACAAGGGAAAGCAGGCCAAGAAACCTGCCACTGCTACCAAGACAGCATGAAATATTGGCCCCCGATCCGGGACCGGATCTGGTGGGGGGCAGACTCTCTCTCTTCGCTCAGGCTTGGGCAAGAGATGTTCTGGATCCTTGGGCGCTAGAAATAGTCTCCCAGGGTTATCTTCTGGAATTCAAGGGACTTCCCCCAAGGGGGAGGTTCCACAGGTCGCAGTTGTCTTCAGACCACATAAAAAGACAGGCGTTCTTACATTGTGTAGAAGACCTGTTAAAAATGGGAGTGATTCATCCTGTTCCATTAGGAGAACAAGGGATGGGGTTCTACTCCAATCTGTTCATAGTTCCCAAAAAAGAGGGAACGTTCAGACCAATCCTAGATCTCAAGATCTTAAACAAATTTCTCAAGGTCCCATCGTTCAAGATGGAAACCATTCGAACTATCCTTCCTTCCATCCAGGAAGGTCAATTCATGACCACGGTGGATTTAAAGGATGCGTATCTACATATTCCTATCCACAAGGAACATCATCGGTTCCTAAGGTTTGCATTCCTGGACAAACATTACCAGTTCGTGGCGCTTCCTTTCGGATTAGCCACTGCTCCAAGGATTTTCACAAAGGTACTAGGGTCCCTTCTAGCGGTGCTAAGACCAAGGGGCATTGCAGTAGTACCTTACCTGGACGACATTCTGATTCAAGCGTCGTCCCTTCCTCAAGCAAAGGCTCACACGGACATTGTCCTGGCCTTTCTCAGATCTCACGGCTGGAAAGTGAACGTGGAAAAGAGTTCTCTATCCCCGTCAACAAGGGTTCCCTTCTTGGGAACAATTATAGACTCCTTAGAAATGAGGATCTTTCTAACAGAGGCCAGAAAAACAAAGCTTCTGGACTCTTGTCGGATACTTCATTCCGTTCCTCTTCCTTCCATAGCTCAGTGCATGGAAGTGATCGGGTTGATGGTGGCGGCGATGGACATAGTTCCTTTTGCGCGCATTCATCTAAGACCATTACAACTGTGCATGCTCAGTCAGTGGAATGGGGACTATACAGACTTGTCTCCGAAGATACAAGTAAATCAGAGGACCAGAGACTCACTCCGTTGGTGGCTGTCCCTGGACAATCTGTCTCAAGGGATGATGTTCCACAGACCAGAGTGGGTCATTGTCACGACCGACGCCAGTCTGATAGGCTGGGGCGCGGTCTGGGGATCCCTGAAAGCTCAGGGTCTTTGGTCTCGGGAAGAATCTCTTCTACCGATAAATATTCTGGAACTGAGAGCGATATTCAATGCTCTCCAGGCCTGGCCCCAGCTTGCGAGGACCAGGTTCATACGGTTTCAATCAGACAACATGACGACTGTTGCGTACATCAACCATCAGGGGGGAACAAGGAGTTCCCTAGCGATGGAAGAAGTAACCAAAATTATTCTTTGGGCGGAGTCTCACTCCTGCCACCTGTCTGCTATCCACATCCCAGGAGTGGAAAATTGGGAAGCGGATTTTCTGAGTCGGCAGACATTGCATCCGGGGGAGTGGGAACTCCATCCGGAAATCTTTGCCCAAGTCACTCACCTGTGGGGCATTCCAGACATGGATCTGATGGCCTCTCGTCAGAACTTCAAAGTTCCTTGCTACGGGGCCAGATCCAGGGATCCCAAGGCGGCTCTAGTGGATGCACTAGTAGCACCTTGGACTTTCAAACTAGCTTATGTGTTCCCGCCATTTCCTCTCATCCCCAGGCTGATAGCCAGGATCAAGCAGGAGAGGGCGTCGGTGATCTTGATAGCTCCTGCGTGGCCACGCAGGACTTGGTATGCAGATCTGGTGAATATGTCATCGGCTCCACCTTGGAAGCTACCTTTGAGACGAGACCTTCTTGTTCAGGGTCCGTTCGAACATCCGAATCTGGTTTCACTCCAGCTGACTGCTTGGAGATTGAACGCTTGATTTTATCGAAGCGAGGATTCTCAGATTCTGTTATCGATACTCTTGTTCAGGCCAGAAAGCCTGTGACTAGAAAGATTTACCACAAAATTTGGAAAAAATATATCTGTTGGTGTGAATCTAAAGGATTCCCTTGGGACAAGGTTAAGATTCCTAGGATTCTATCCTTCCTTCAAGAAGGATTGGAAAAAGGATTATCTGCAAGTTCCCTGAAGGGACAGATTTCTGCCTTGTCGGTATTACTTCACAAAAAGCTGGCAGCTGTGCCAGATGTTCAAGCCTTTGTTCAGGCTCTGGTTAGAATCAAGCCTGTTTACAAACCTTTGACTCCTCCTTGGAGTCTCAATTTAGTTCTTTCAGTTCTTCAGGGGGTTCCGTTTGAACCCTTACATTCCGTTGATATTAAGTTATTATCTTGGAAAGTTTTGTTTTTAGTTGCGATTTCTTCTGCTAGAAGAGTCTCAGAATTATCTGCTCTGCAGTGTTCTCCTCCTTATCTGGTGTTCCATGCAGATAAGGTGGTTTTACGTACTAAACCTGGTTTTCTTCCGAAAGTTGTTTCTAACAAAAACATTAACCAGGAGATTATCGTACCTTCTCTGTGTCCAAAACCAGTTTCAAAGAAGGAACGTTTGTTGCACAATTTGGATGTTGTTCGCGCTCTAAAATTCTATTTAGATGCTACAAAGGATTTTAGACAAACATCTTCCTTGTTTGTTGTTTATTCAGGTAAAAGGAGAGGTCAAAAAGCAACTTCTACCTCTCTCTCTTTTTGGATTAAAAGCATCATCAGATTGGCTTACGAGACTGCCGGACGGCAGCCTCCCGAAAGAATCACAGCTCATTCCACTAGGGCTGTGGCTTCCACATGGGCCTTCAAGAACGAGGCTTCTGTTGATCAGATATGTAGGGCAGCGACTTGGTCTTCACTGCACACTTTTACCAAATTTTACAAGTTTGATACTTTTGCTTCTTCTGAGGCTATTTTTGGGAGAAAGGTTTTGCAAGCCGTGGTGCCTTCCATTTAGGTGACCTGATTTGCTCCCTCCCTTCATCCGTGTCCTAAAGCTTTGGTATTGGTTCCCACAAGTAAGGATGACGCCGTGGACCGGACACACCTATGTTGGAGAAAACAGAATTTATGTTTACCTGATAAATTTCTTTCTCCAACGGTGTGTCCGGTCCACGGCCCGCCCTGGTTTTTTTAATCAGGTCTGATATTTTATTTTCTTTAACTACAGTCACCACGGTACCATATGGTTTCTCCTATGCAAATATTCCTCCTTAACGTCGGTCGAATGACTGGGGTAGGCGGAGCCTAGGAGGGATCATGTGACCAGCTTTGCTGGGCTCTTTGCCATTTCCTGTTGGGGAGGAGAATATCCCACAAGTAAGGATGACGCCGTGGACCGGACACACCGTTGGAGAAAGAAATTTATCAGGTAAACATAAATTCTGTTTTTTTCTCTCTTTTTATTTGCAATATATTTAGCAAATCTCTCAACTTCTTCCTTAATTTTTATATAGGACTTTTGGAATTCCTCTTTTGATTCATATTGTTTCAAATCCCCACCTACTTTGTTAATTTCTTCATTTATTTCATTTAACTTATCCATTTCGTGCTCTATCAGATAGCCTATCAGTTTAAAAGAGCACTCAGAGCATCTTCCTATTTAAGTTTTAATGTAGGTTTGAGGTCTTGAAATGACGGGAATAACTTCCATTGTCTTTTGATTTGACGTTTACAAATTATTTTTAAGTTTTTAAGAGATAGTAACCATTCCCCCACTTGTACATTATCTGTGCTATTTTTACTTTTTAAATCAACTGTAAGATTTTTTTTATACTGTATCTTCTGACCACTGGAGCATTTCTGCTCCTAAATCAAAGGCTGCCATTTGTTAGGAATAGTGGTTATATTAATTGTAATGGTCACATGCTCAAAGTTCTATAGAAAAAGTGGTTTGCCCACCAAGGAACTGATTACAGAAACAGAAATAAACTGGCACTGTGACAGTAATGTCTATAGGAATTAAAGGATTGAAAAATCCCTGGTGCTTACCCTTAAGGTAATACAAAGTATGTTAGGGAATAGGGGAGATGGGACAAGAAGGGGTTAAAAAGCACTCATTCCAATATGCATTGTGTTATACTAGTTGAAAGATATTTCAACTTAAGCGTTAGAGTAATAAAAAAATTGAATTTTTATTATTTACATAATTAAAATATAGCATATATAACCACTAGTGAAAAATTGTAATATATTAGTTTCCCAACCAAATAATACGGTCACTATAGAAGAAGGAAAACACAGTGCAGCCACCCCCCTGTATTCCTGG
Organism: Bombina bombina; assembly: GCF_027579735.1. Taxonomy (NCBI): domain Eukaryota; kingdom Metazoa; phylum Chordata; class Amphibia; order Anura; family Bombinatoridae; genus Bombina; species Bombina bombina. The sequence continues at coordinate 389,065,729 of NC_069502.1, read as the reverse complement.
CCGGTATCAGGATACCCCTGCTTCAGGTGACAGAGGTGGCCAAAAGCACAGATTATGGTGTTAAAGCGATTATGTTGTATGTAAACAATCCCAGAAATGTTGCGTTAGGGATTGGTTAAGGCAGATTACATTAGCAGCCTATCAACGCACACGCTTATGCACGACACCTCCCTTCTCCTCAGTGACATTACATCGCATATGATTCGCTCAATGGTGGGCGTTAACGATGCTCGCGATCTGATTGGCCTATGGAAAACATAATAGGGTATTTAAGGACCGTCCCACATACGACTCGGCTTGTCCAATTTTTAATAGCACATTGAGAAAGGCCGCTACTCGGCCGAAACGCGTTTGTGCGATAGTGTGAATGGGTGTTTGGTTTTAAATTTTAAATTTAAGTATATTAGTGGTTTCCATATTTTTTAGTTTACGGCTACTCGAGGAACTCAGTGCTTTTGGCCACCTCTGTCACCTGAAGCCGGGGTATCCTGATACCGGCCAGGAATACAGGGGGGTGGCTGCACTGTGTTTTCCTTCTTCTATAGTGACCGTATTATTTGGTTGGGAAACTAATATATTACAATTTTTCACTAGTGGTTATATATGCTATATTTTAGTTATGTAAATAATAAAAATTAAAAATTTTTATTACTCTAACGCTTAAGTTGAAATATCTTTCAACTAGTATAACACAATGCATATTGGAATGAGTGCTATTTAACCCCTTCTTGTCCCATCTCCCCTATTCCCTAACATACTTTGTATTACCTTATGGGTAAGCACCAGGGATTTTTCAATCCTTTAATTCCTATAGACATTACTGTCACAATGCCAGTTTATTTCTGTTTCTGTAAGCAGTCTGGAATTCCCTGAAGGCTCAGGGTATCTGGACTCAGGTGGAGTTTCTACTTCCAATCAATATTCTGGAACTGAGAGCAATATTCAATGCGCTTCAGGCGTGGCCTCAGTTAGCTTCGGCCAAATTCATCAAATTCCAGTCGGACAACATCACGACTGTGGCCTATATCAATCATCTGGGGGGAACAAGGAGTTCCTTAGCGATGAGAGAGGTATCCAAGATAATCCGTTGGGCGGAGGCCCACTTTTGTCATCTGTCAGCAATCCACATCCCAGGAGTAGAGAACTGTGAGGTGGATTTTCTAAGCAGACAGACTTTTCTTCCGGGGAAGTGGGAACTCCACCCGGAGGTATTTGCCTCATTGATTCTCCGATGGGGCAAACCGGGATTGGATCTGATGGCATTTCAACAGAATGCCAAGCTTCCAAGATACGGATCCAGGTCGAGGGATCCCCAGGCCGAACTGATAGATGCCTTGGCAGTGCCTTGGTTGTTCAGCCTAGCTTATGTGTTTCCACCATTTCCTCTCCTTCCACGCGTGATGGCTCGAATCAAACATGCGAGAGCTTCGGTGATCCTGATAGCACCTGCGTGGCCACGCAGGACTTGGTATTCGGATATAGTGGACATGTCTTTACTACCACCGTGGAAACCTCCTTTGAGACAGGACCTTCTCATTCAAGGTCCTTTCCAACATCCAAATCTAACTTCTCGGCAGCTGACTGCGTGGAGATTGAACGCTTGATTTTATCGAAGCGAGGATTCTCTGATTCTGTTATCAGTACTTTGATACAGGCTAGAAAGCCTGTCACTAGAAAAATCTACCATAAGATTTGGCGTAAATATCTTTATTTGTGTGAATCCAAGGGCTACTCATGGAGTAAAGTTAGGATTCCCAGGATTCTGTCTTTTCTCCAAGAAGGATTGGAGAAAGGCTTATCAGCTAGTTCCTTAAAGGGACAAATTTCTGCGTTGTCAATTTTGTTTCACAAACGTTTGGCAGATGTGCCAGATGTTCAGTCTTTTTGTCAGGCTCTAACCAGAATTAAGCCTGTATTTAGACCTATTACTCCTCCCTGGAGTTTGAATTTGGTTCTTCAAGCAGTTCCGTTTAAACCTTTACATTCCATAGATATAAAATTATTATCTTGGAAAGTTCTGTTTTTGGTTGCTATTTCTTCTGCTCGACGAGTTTCTGAGCTTTCAGCGTTAGTGTGATTTGCCTTATCTCATTTTTCATTCTGATAAGGTGGTTTTACGTACCAAACCTGGATTTCTTCCTAAGGTTGTTTCAAATAAGAATATTAATCAGGAAATTATTGTTCCTTCATTGTGTCAGCGTATGTTGCATAACATGGACGTGGTCCGTGCCTTAAAGTTTTACTTACAGGCAACGAAGGATTTCCGTCAATCATCTTCATTGTTTATTCTGGAAACCGTAGGGGTCAGAAAGCTACGGCTACCTCTTTCTTTTTGGCTGAGAAGTATCATCCACCTTGCATATGAGACTGCTGGACAGCAGCCTCCTGAAAGAATTACGGCTCATTCCATTAGGGCTGTGGCTTCCACATGGGCTTTTAAAAACGATGCATCTGTTGAACAGATTTGTAAGGCTGCGACTTGGTCGTCCCTTCATACTTTTTCCAAATTTTCCAAATTTGATACTTTTGCTTCTTCTGAGGCTGTTTTTGGGAGAAAAGTTCTTCAAGCAGTGGTGCCTTCCGTTTAGGTCTCTGTCTTGTCCCTCCCTTTCATCCGTGTCCTGTTGCTTTGGTATTGTATCCCACAAGTAAGGATAAAAACCGTGGACTCGTCGTATCTTGTAGAAGAAAAGGAAATTTATGCTTGCCTGATAAATTGATTTCTTCTACGATACGACGAGTCCACGGCCCTCCCTGTCATTTTTAGACAGATTATGTTTTTTATTATTTATAACTTCAGTCACCTCTGCACCTTTTAGCTTTTCCTTTCTCTTCCTATAACCTTCGGTCGAATGACTGGGGGTGGAGGGGAAGGGAGGAGCTATATTTACAGCTCTGCTGTGGTGCTCTTTGCTACTTCCTGTTAGCAGGAGGATAATATCCCACAAGTAAGGATGAAATCAATGATAAGGGACTTTAATTTTACATGGAATATACAGAAAAACTTCATTGATTTTCTTGATGTTCCTTATCCATGGGACCCTAATGGCTCGTTTCAATCATGCACGTTTTTTAAATCTGTTGACCGCAACAACTTTCTAGACTTTTATAGTAATCATTATTCCAGTTGGAAATTGAATATTCCTTATAGCCAGTTTCAGCGTATACGCCGTAACTGTACTGAATTAGGCACCTTTGATATACAGAGTAATATTCTCAGAGATTTAAGGAAAAAAAATACCCAGACACTATTATAGAAGCGTTTCATGAGAGCTAGGGAACTCAATAGGGATAATCTTTTTGTGAATGGAATGAAGACCCTGGATGCTTCTCCAATGAAGACTTAATTTATTACCAGGTAGTAGATAGTATCCAAACATTGGAATTTATTTCTGAGCGATCCTATTTTCAAAAATTTTTAGAACATCATCCTACTTGTACTTTTAGGAGAGACTAGCCCCTAGTAAGGTAGTGATGTGTAAACGCACAGGTAAGAAGGCCATACAGGTATCTTCTATACTAAGTAGAAAGAGAAAACTAAAAAGAGGCTCTTATTAATGCAAACATAGTAGATGCCATAGGTGTGAATATATGGGGCTACGAACATAAAATCCCATAGTACTGGAGAAACTTTTGATCTTTTTCAAAGAATTACTTGTGATTCAACACATGTGATTTATTGCCTTACTTGCATTTGTGGCCTACAGGGGCTGTTATCGTTGTTTAAAGGTTTTATTTACAAGATAAAAAAGGCTTTTTACAGGGTGATTTAGCTTTGCTCAATTGGTGCAATAATTTTTGTCAAATTTTGAACTGCTTAGTTTAATTGTTTAGTACTAAAAATCGTTTTTGGTGCAGTACAGAAAAATTGTTGCGCTTTTATTATTTAAAGGCGCAGTACTTTTTTTTTTTCTGAAAATGTATTTAAATCAATAATAAAGGTTAAAACGACTATTGGGGCTATTGCTAGTCTGTTTAACATGTCTGAACTTGAGGAAACTCCTTGTTCTATGTGTTTATAAGCCATTGTGGAACCCCCTCTTACTTTGTAAGGCCCTTTCAGTACAAGAGGTACACAAAGTAAAAAGAATATTTTATGTAAAGAAAGTTTGCCTAAGGATGATTCTCAGTCTGAAGAGAATCCGGATATGCCGTCTAATTCTCCCCAAGTGTCACAACCTTTAACGCCCACCCAAGCGACGCAGAGTTCCTCAAATGCGTCTAATTCTTTTACTCTGCAGGATATGGCTGCAGTTATGTCAACTACCCTTACAGAGGTATTATCTAAGTTACCAGTGTTACAGGGTAAACGCAGTAGGACAGGAATTAATGTGAATACTGAATCCTCTGATGCTTTGTTGGCTATTTACGATGTGCCCTCACAGGGATCTGAGTTGGGGGTTAGGGAAATTTTGTCTGAGGGAGGACTTTCGGACCCGGGAAGTATGTTACCACAGACAGATTCGGACATCATGTCCTTTAAATTTAAGCTAGAACACCTCCGCCTGTTACTTTGGGAGGTCTTAGCGACTCTGGATGACTGTGACCCTATTATGGTACCACCAGAGAAATTGTGTAAAATGGACAAATATCTAGAAGTACCCGCTTACTCTGATGTTTTTCCGGTTCCTAAGAGAATCTCTGAGATTGTTAAGGAGGAGTGGGACAAACCGGGTATACCGTTCTCTCCCCCTCCTAATTTTAAGAAAATGTATCCCATATCAGACACCATTCGGGACTCTTGCAGACTAGACTGTCCCTATGGTGGAGGGAGCTATATCTACCCTGGCTAAGAGTACAACTATTCCTATTGAGGACAGCTGTGCTTTCAAAGACCCTATGGATAAAAAGTTAGAGGGTCTTCTAAAGAAGTTATTTATTCATCAGGGGTTCCTTTTACAACCGACAGCCTGCATTGTTCCAGTTACTACTGCAGCGACTCTCTGGTTTGATGCCTTGGAAGAGTCTCTTAAAATTGAGACCCCCTTAGAGGATATTTTAGATAGAATTAAGGCTCTCACGCTAGCTAATTCTTTTATCACAGATGCCGCCTTTCAAATTGCTAACTTGGCGACTAAAAATGCAGGATTTGCCATTTTAGCGTGTAGAGCGTTATGGTTAAAATCGTGGTCTGCTGATATGTCATCTAAGTCAAAGCTCTTGGCTATTCCTTTCAAGGGTAAGACCCTATTTGGGCCTGAGTTGAAGGAAATCATCTCTGACATTACTAGAGGTAAAGGTCACACTCTACCTCAGGATAAGTCTGTTAAAATGAGGGGTAAACAAGATAATTTCTCCAACATAGGTGTGTCCGGTCCACGGCGTCATCCTTACTTGTGGGATATTCTCTTCCCCAACAGGAAATGGCAAAGAGCCCAGCAAAGCTGGTCACATGATCCCTCCTAGGCTCCGCCTTCCCCAGTCATTCTCTTTGCCGTTGTACAGGCAACATCTCCACGGAGATGGCTTAGAGTTTTTTAGTGTTTAACTGTAGTTTTTATTATTCAATCAAGAGTTTGTTATTTTAAAATAGTGCTGGTATGTACTATTTACTCTGAAACAGAAAAGAGATGAAGATTTCTGTTTGTAAGAGGAAAATGATTTTAGCAACCGTTACTAAAATCGATGGCTGTTCCACACAGGACTGTTGAGAGGAATTAACTTCAGTTGGGGGAACAGTGAGCAGACTTTTGCTGCTTGAGGTATGACACATTCTAACAAGACGATGTAATGCTGGAAGCTGTCATTTTCCCTATGGGATCCGGTAAGCCATTTTATTACAGACAGTAAATAAGGGCTTCACAAGGGCTTTTTAAGACTGTAGACATTTTCTGGGCTAAATCGATTTATATATAAACATATTTTATACTCCATAGCCTTGAGGAATTATTTTAATCTTGGGAATTTTGTAAAATAACCGGCAGGCACTGTATTGGACACCTTATTCTCTAGGGGCTTTCCCTAATCGTAGGCAGAGTCTCATTTTCGCGCCTGTATTGCGCACTTGTTTTTGAGAAGCATGACATGCAGATGCATGTGTGAGGAGCTCTGATACATAGAAAAGACTTTCTGAAGGCGTCATTTGGTATCGTATTCCCCTTTGGGCTTGGTTGGGTCTCAGCAAAGCAGATACCAGGGACTGTAAAGGGGTTAAATATAAAAACGGTTCCGGTTCCGTTATTTTAAGGGCTTCCAAATTTGGTGTGCAATACTTTTAAGGCTTTAAGACACTGTGGTGAAATTTTGGTGAATTTTGAACAATTCCTTCATACTTTTTCGCAATTGCAGTAATAAAGTGTGTTCAGTTTAAAATTTAAAGTGACAGTAACGGTTTTATTTTAAAACGTTTTTTGTACTTTGTTATCAAGTTTATGCCTGTTTAACATGTCTGAACTGCCAGATAGACTGTGTTCTGAATGTGGGGAAGCCAAGGTCCCTTCTCATTTAAATAGATGTGATTTATGTGACACAAAATTTAGAGAAAATGATGCCCAAGATGATTCCTCAAGTGAGGGGAGTAAGCATGGTACTGCATCATCCCCTCCTTCGTCTACACCAGTCTTGCCCACACAAGAGGCCCCTAGTACATCTAGCGCGCCAATACTCCTTACTATGCAACAATTAACGGCTGTAATGGATAATTCTATCAAAAACATTTTAGCCAAAATGCCCACTTATCAGCGAAAGCGCGACTGCTCTGTTTTAGAAAATACTGAAGAGCATGAGGACGCTGATGATATTGTTTCTGAAGGGCCCCTACACCAGTCTGAGGGGGCCAGGGAGGTTTTGTCTGAGGGAGAAATTTCAGATTCAGGGAAAATTTCTCAACAAGCTGAACCTGATGTGATTACATTTAAATTTAAGTTGGAACATCTCCGCGCTCTGCTTAAGGAGGTGTTATCCACTCTGGATGATTGTGAGAATTTGGTCATCCCAGAGAAACTATGTAAAATGGACAAGTTCCTAGAGGTCCCGGGGCCCCCCGAAGCTTTTCCTATACCCAAGCGGGTGGCGGACATTGTAAATAAAGAATGGGAAAGGCCCGGTATACCTTTCGTCCCTCCCCCCATATTTAAAAAATTGTTTCCTATGGTCGACCCCAGAAAGGACTTATGGCAGACAGTCCCCAAGGTCGAGGGGGCGGTTTCTACTCTAAACAAACGCACCACTATACCCATAGAAGATAGTTGTGCTTTCAAAGATCCTATGGATAAAAAATTAGAAGGTTTGCTTAAAAAGATGTTTGTTCAGCAAGGTTACCTTCTACAACCAATTTCATGCATTGTCCCTGTCACTACAGCCGCGTGTTTCTGGTTCGATGAGCTAGAAAAGGCGATCACTAGTAATTCTCCTTCTTATGAGGAGATTATGGACAGAATCCGTGCTCTTAAATTGGCTAATTCTTTCACCCTAGACGCCACTTTGCAATTGGCTAGGTTAGCGGCGAAAAATTCTGGGTTTGCTATTGTGGCGCGCAGAGCGCTTTGGTTAAAATCTTGGTCAGCGGATGCGTCTTCCAAGAACAAATTGCTTAACATTCCTTTCAAGGGGAAAACGCTGTTTGGCCCTGACTTGAAAGAGATTATCTCTGATATCACTGGGGGCAAGGGCCACGCCCTTCCTCAGGATAGGTCTTTCAAGGCCAAAAATAAACCTAATTTCTCCAACATAGGTGTGTCCGGTCCACGGCGTCATCCTTACTTGTGGGGATATTCTCTTCCCCAACAGGAAATGGCAAAGAGCCCAGCAAAGCTGGTCACATGATCCCTCCTAGGCTCCGCCTACCCCAGTCATTCTCTTTGCCGTTGTACAGGCAACATCTCCACGGAGATGGCTTAGAGTTTTTTAGTGTTTAACTGTAGTTTTTATTATTCAATCAAGAGTTTGTTATTTTAAAATAGTGCTGGTATGTACTATTTACTCAGAAACAGAAAAGAGATGAAGATTTCTGTTTGTATGAGGAAAATGATTTTAGCAACCGTTACTAAAATCCATGGCTGTTCCAAACAGGACTGTTGAGAGGAATTAACTTCAGTTGGGGGAACAGTGAGCAGTCTCTTGCTGCTTGAGGTATGACACATTCTAACAAGACGATGTAATGCTGGAAGCTGTCATTTTCCCTATGGGATCCGGTAAGCCATGTTTATTAAGATTGTAAATAAGGGCTTCACAAGGGCTTATTAAGACTGTAGACTTTTTCTGGGCTAAATCGATTCATTATTAACACATATTTAGCCTTGAGGAATCATTTAATCTGGGTATTTTGATAAGATTATATCGGCAGGCACTTTTTTAGACACCTTTCTCTTTAGGGGCTTTCCCAAATCATAGGCAGAGCCTCATTTTCGCGCCGGTGTTGCGCACTTGTTTTTGAGAGGCATGACATGCAGTCGCATGTGTGAGGAGCTCTGATACATAGAAAAGACTTTCTGAAGGCGTCATTTGGTATCGTATTCCCCTTTGGGCTTGGTTGGGTCTCAGCAAAGCAGATACCAGGGACTGTAAAGGGGTTAAAGTTAAAAACGGCTCCGGTTCCGTTATTTTAGGGGTTAAAGCTTCCAAATTTGGTGTGCAATAATTTTAAGGCTTTAAGACACTGTGGTGAAATTTTGGTGAATTTTGAACAATTCCTTCATATTTTTTCGCAATTGCAGTAATAAAGTGTGTTCAGTTTAAAATTTAAAGTGACAGTAACGGTTTTATTTTAAAACGTTTTTTGTACTTTGTTATCAAGTTTATGCCTGTTTAACATGTCTGAACTACCAGATAGACTGTGTTCTGAATGTGGGGAAGCCAGAGTTCCTTCTCATTTAAATAAATGTGATTTATGTGACAATGACAATGATGCCCAAGATGATTCCTCAAGTGAGGGGAGTAAGCATGGTACTGCATCATTCCCTCCTTCGTCTACACGAGTCTTGCCCACTCAGGAGGCCCCTAGTACATCTAGCGCGCCAATACTCCTTACTATGCAACAATTAACGGCTGTAATGGATAATTCTGTCAAAAACATTTTAGCCAAAATGCACACTTATCAGCGTAAGCACGACTGCTCTGTTTTAGATACTGAAGAGCATGACGACGCTGATAATGATGGTTCTGAAGGGCCCCTAAACCAGTCTGATGGGGCCAGGGAGGTTTTGTCTGAGGGAGAAATTACAGATTCAGGGAACATTTCTCAACAAGCTGAACCTGATGTGATTACGTTTAAATTTAAGTTGGAACATCTCCGCGCTCTGCTTAAGGAGGTATTATCCACTCTGGATGATTGTGACAATTTGGTCATCCCAGAGAAGCTATGTAAAATGGACAAGTTCCTAGAGGTCCCGGGGCTCCCAGAAGCTTTTACTATACCCAAGCGGGTGGCGGACATTGTAAATAAAGAATGGGAAAGGCCCGGTATTCCTTTCGTCCCTCCCCCCCATATTTAAAAAATTGTTTCCTATGGTCGACCCCAGAAAGGACTTATGGCAGACAGTCCCCAAGGTCGAGGGAGCGGTTTCCACTTTAAACAAACGCACCACTATACCCATAGAAGATAGTTGTGCTTTCAAAGATCCTATGGATAAAAAATTAGAAGGTTTACTTAAAAAAGAAAAAAAAAAAAAAAAAAAATGTTTGTTCAGCAGGGTTACCTTCTACAACCAATTTCATGCATTGTCCCTGTCACTACAGCCGCATGTTTCTGGTTCGATGAGCTGGTAAAGGCGGTCGATAGTGATTCTCCTCCTTATGAGGAGATTATGGACAGAATCAATGCTCTCAAATTGGCTAATTCTTTCACCCTAGACGCCACTTTGCAATTGGCTAGGTTAGCGGCTAAGAATTCTGGGTTTGCTATTGTGGCGCGCAGAGCGCTTTGGTTGAAATCTTGGTCAGCTGATGCGTCTTCCAAGAACAAGCTACTTAACATTCCTTTCAAGGGGAAAACGCTGTTTGGCCCTGACTTGAAAGAGATTATCTCTGATATCACTGGGGGTAAGGGCCATGCCCTTCCTCAGGATCGGCCTTTCAAGGCCAAAAATAAACCTAATTTTCGTCCCTTTCGTAGAAACGGACCAGCCCAAAGTGCTACGTCCTCTAAGCAAGAGGGTAATACTTCTCAAGCCAAGCAAGCTTGGAGACCAATGCAAGGCTGGAACAAGGGAAAGCAGGCCAAGAAACCTGCCACTGCTACCAAGACAGCATGAAATGTTGGCCCCCGATCCGGGACCGGATCTGGTGGGGGGGGCAGACTCTCTCTCTTCGCTCAGGCTTGGGCAAGAGATGTTCTGGATCCTTGGACACTAGAAATAGTCTCCCAAGGTTATCTTCTGGAATTCAAGGGGCTTCCCCCAAGGGGGAGGTTCCACAGGTCTCAGTTGTCTTCAGACCACATAAAAAGACAGGCATTCTTACATTGTGTAGAAGACCTGTTAACAATGGGAGTGATTCATCCTGTTCCATTAGGAGAACAAGGGATGGGGTTCTACTCCAATCTGTTCATAGTTCCCAAAAAAGAGGGAACGTTCAGACCAATCTTAGATCTCAAGATCTTAAACAAGTTTCTCAAGGTTCCATCGTTCAAGATGGAAACCATTCGAACAATTCTTCCTTCCATCCAGGAAGGTCAATTCATGACCACGGTGGATTTAAAGGATGCGTATCTACATATTCCTATCCACAAGGAACATCATCGGTTCCTAAGGTTCGCATTCCTGGACAAGCATTACCAGTTCGTGGCGCTTCCTTTCGGATTAGCCACTGCTCCAAGGATTTTCACAAAGGTACTAGGGTCCCTTCTAGCTGTGCTAAGACCAAGGGGCATTGCTGTAGTACCTTACTTGGACGACATTCTGATTCAAGCGTCGTCCCTTCCTCAAGCAAAGGCTCACACGGACATCGTCCTGGCCTTTCTCAGATCTCACGGATGGAAAGTGAACGTGGAAAAGAGTTCTCTATCTCCGTCGACAAGGGTTCCCTTCTTGGGAACAATAATAGACTCCTTAGAAATGAGGATTTTTCTGACAAGAGGCCAGAAAAACAAGACTTCTAGACTCTTGTCGGATACTTAATTCCGTTCCTCTTCCTTCCATAGCGCAGTGCATGGAAGTGATAGGTTAGATGGTAGCGGCAATGGACATAGTTCCTTTTGCGCGCATTCGTCTAAGACCATTACAACTGTGCATGCTCAGTCAGTGGAATGGGGACTATACAGACTTGTCTCCGAGGATACAAGTAAATCAGAGGACCAGAGACTCACTCCGTTGGTGGCTGTCCCTGGACAACCTGTCACAAGGGATGACCTTCCGCAGACCGGAGTGGGTCATTGTCACGACCGACGCCAGTCTGATGGGCTGGGGCGCGGTCTGGGGATCCCTGAAAGCTCAGGGTCTTTGGTCTCGGGAAGAATCTCTTCTACCGATAAATATTCTGGAACTGAGAGCGATATTCAATGCTCTCAAGGCTTGTCCTCAGCTAGCGAGGGCCAAGTTCATACGGTTTCAATCAGACAACATGACAACTGTTGCGTACATCAACCATCAGGGGGGAACAAGGAGTTCCCTGGCGATGGAAGAAGTGACCAAAATCATTCAATGGGCGGAGTCTCACTCCTGCCACCTGTCTGCAATCCACATCCCAGGAGTGGAAAATTGGGAAGCGGATTTTCTGAGTCGTCAGACATTGCATCCGGGGGAGTGGGAACTCCATCCGGAAATCTTTGTCCAGATCACTCAACTGTGGGGCATTCCAGACATGGATCTGATGGCCTCTCGTCAGAACTTCAAAGTTCCTTGCTACGGGTCCAGATCCAGGGATCCCAAGGCGGCTCTAGTGGATGCACTAGTAGCACCTTGGACCTTCAAACTAGCTTATGTATTCCCGCCGTTTCCTCTCATCCCCAGGCTGGTAGCCAGGATCAATCAGGAGAGGGCGTCGGTGATCTTGATAGCTCCTGCGTGGCCACGCAGGACTTGGTATGCAGATCTGGTGAATATGTCATCGGCTCCACCATGGAAGCTACCTTTGAGACGAGACCTTCTTGTTCAAGGTCCGTTCGGACATCCGAATCTGGTCTCACTCCAGCTGACTGCTTGGAGATTGAACGCTTGATCTTATCGAAGCGAGGGTTCTCAGATTCTGTTATCGATACTCTTGTTCAGGCCAGAAAGCCTGTAACTAGAAAGATTTACCACAAAATTTGGAAAAAATATATCTGTTGGTGTGAATCTAAAGGATTCCCTTGGGACAAGGTTAAGATTCCTAAGATTCTATCCTTCCTTCAAGAAGGATTGGAAAAAGGATTATCTGCAAGTTCCCTGAAGGGACAGATTTCTGCCTTGTCTGTGTTACTTCACAAAAAGCTGGCAGCTGTGCCAGATGTTCAAGCCTTTGTTCAGGCTCTGGTTAGAATCAAGCCTGTTTACAAACCTTTGACTCCTCCTTGGAGTCTCAACTTAGTTCTTTCAGTTCTTCAGGGGGTTCCGTTTGAACCCTTACATTCCGTTGATATTAAGTTATTATCTTGGAAAGTTTTGTTTTTGGTTGCAATTTCTTCTGCTAGAAGAGTTTCAGAATTATCTGCTCTGCAGTGTTCTCCTCCTTATCTGGTGTTCCATGCAGATAAGGTGGTTTTACGTACTAAACCTGGTTTTCTTCCAAAAGTTGTTTCTAACAAAAACATTAACCAGGAGATTATCGTACCTTCTCTGTGCCCGAAACCAGTTTCAAAGAAGGAACGTTTGTTGCACAATTTGGATGTTGTTCGCGCTCTAAAATTCTATTTAGACGCTACAAAGAATTTTTGACAAACATCTTCCTTGTTTGTTGTTTATTCCGGTAAAAGGAGAGGTCAAAAAGCAACTTCTACCTCTCTCTCTTTTTGGATTAAAAGCATCATCAGATTGGCTTACGAGACTGCCGGACGGCAGCCTCCCGAAAGAATCACAGCTCATTCCACTAGGGCTGTGGCTTCCACATGGGCCTTCAAGAACGAGGCTTCTGTTGATCAGATATGTAGGGCAGCGACTTGGTCTTCACTGCACACTTTTACCAAATTTTACAAGTTTGATACTTTTGCTTCTTCTGAGGCTATTTTTGGGAGAAAGGTTTTGCAAGCCGTGGTGCCTTCCATCTAGGTGACCTGATTTGCTCCCTCCCATCATCCGTGTCCTAAAGCTTTGGTATTGGTTCCCACAAGTAAGGATGACGCCGTGGACCGGACACACCTATGTTGGAGAAAACAGAATTTATGTTTACCTGATAATTTACTTTCTCCAACGGTGTGTCCGGTCCACGGCCCGCCCTGGTTTTTTAATCAGGTCTGATAATTTATTTTCTTTAACTACAGTCACCACGGTATCATATGGTTTCTCCTATGCAAATATTCCTCCTTAACGTCGGTCGAATGACTGGGGTAGGCGGAGCCTAGGAGGGATCATGTGACCAGCTTTGCTGGGCTCTTTGCCATTTCCTGTTGGGGAAGAGAATATCCCCACAAGTAAGGATGACGCCGTGGACCGGACACACCGTTGGAGAAAGTAATTTATCAGGTAAACATAAATTCTGTTTTTCGTCCCTTTCGTAGAAACGGACCAGCCCCAAGTGCTACGTCCTCTAAGCAAGAGGGTAATACTTCTCAAGCCAAGCCAGCCTGGAGACCAATGCAAGGCTGGAACAAGGGAAAGCAGGCCAAGAAACCTGCCACTGCTACCAAGACAGCATGAGATGTTGGCCCCCGATCCGGGACCGGATCTGGTGGGGGGCAGACTCTCTCTCTTCGCTCAGGCTTGGGCAAGAGATGTTCTGGATCCTTGGGCGCTAGAAATAGTCTCCCAAGGTTATCTTCTGGAATTCAAAGGGCTTCCCCCAAGGGGGAGGTTCCACAGGTCTCAATTGTCTTCAGACCACATAAAAAAACAGGCATTCTTACATTGTGTAGAAGACCTGTTAAAAATGGGAGTGATTCATCCTGTTCCATTAGGAGAACAAGGGATGGGGTTCTACTCCAATCTGTTCGTAGTTCCCAAAAAAGAGGGAACGTTCAGACCAATCTTAGATCTCAAGATCCTAAACAAGTTTCTCAAGGTTCCATCGTTCAAAATGGAAACCATTCGAACAATTCTTCCTTCCATCCAGGAAGGTCAATTCATGACCACGGTGGATTTAAAGGATGCGTATCTACATATTCCTATCCACAAGGAACATCATCGGTTCCTAAGGTTCGCATTCCTGGACAAGCATTACCAGTTCGTGGCACTTCCGTTCGGATTAGCCACTGCTCCAAGGATTTTCACAAAGGTACTAGGGTCCCTTCTAGCGGTGCTAAGACCAAGGGGCATTGCAGTAGTACCTTACTTGGACGACATTCTGATTCAAGCGTCGTCCCTTCCTCTAGCAAAGGCTCACACGGACATTGTCCTGGCCTTTCTCAGATCTCACGGATGGAAAGTGAACGTAGAAAAGAGTTCTCTATCTCCGTCAACGAGGGTTCCCTTCTTGGGAACAATAATAGACTCCTTAGAAATGAGGATTTTTCTGACAGAGGCCAGAAAAACAAAACTTCTAAACTCTTGTCAAATACTTCATTCCGTTCCTCTTCCTTCCATAGCGCAGTGCATGGAAGTAATAGGTTTGATGGTAGCGGCAATGGACATAGTTCCTTTTGCGCGCATTCATCTAAGACCATTACAACTGTGCATGCTCAGTCAGTGGAATGGGGACTATACAGACTTGTCTCCGACGATACAAGTGAATCAGAGGACCAGAGATTCACTCCGTTGGTGGCTGTCCCTGGACAACCTGTCACAGGGGATGAGCTTCCGCAGACCAGAGTGGGTCATTGTCACGACCGACGCCAGTCTGATGGGCTGGGGCGCGGTCTGGGGACCCCTGAAAGCTCAGGGTCTTTGGTCTCGGGAAGAATCTCTTCTACCGATAAATATTCTGGAACTGAGAGCGATACTCAATGCTCTCAAGGCTTGGCCTCAGCTAGCAAAGGCCAAGTTCATACGGTTTCAATCAGACAACATGACGACTGTTGCGTACATCAACCATCAGGGGGGAACAAGGAGTTCCCTGGCGATGGAAGAAGTGACCAAAATCATTCAATGGGCGGAGACTCACTCCTGCCACTTGTCTGCAATCCACATCCCAGGAGTGGAAAATTGGGAAGCGGATTTTCTGAGTCGTCAGACATTACATCCGGGGGAGTGGGAACTCCATCCGGAAATCTTTGCCCACATTACTCAACTGTGGGGCATTCCAGACATGGATCTGATGGCCTCTCGTCAGAACTTCAAGGTTCCTTGCTACGGGTCCAGATCCAGGGATCCCAAGGCGACTCTAGTAGATGCACTAGTAGCACCTTGGACCTTCAAACTAGCTTATGTATTCCCGCCGTTTCCTCTCATCCCCAGGCTGGTAGCCAGGATCAATCAGGAGAGGGCATCAGTGATCTTGATAGCTCCTGCGTGGCCACGCAGGACTTGATATGCAGACCTGGTGAATATGTCATCGGCTCCACCATGGAAGCTACCTTTGAGACGAGACCTTCTTGTTCAAGGTCCGTTCGAACATCCGAATCTGGTCTCACTCCAACTGACTGCTTGGAGATTGAACGCTTGATCTTATCAAAGCGAGGGTTCTCAGATTCTGTTATTGATACTCTTGTTCAGGCCAGAAAGCCTGTAACTAGAAAAATTTACCACAAAATATGGAAAAAATATATCTGTTGGTGTGAATCTAAAGGATTCCCTTGGGACAAGGTAAAAATTCCTAAGATTCTATCCTTTCTTCAAGAAGGATTGGAGAAAGGATTATCTGCAAGTTCCTTGAAGGGACAGATTTCTGCCTTGTCTGTGTTACTTCACAAAAAGCTGGCAGCTGTGCCAGATGTTCAAGCCTTTGTTCAGGCTCTGGTTAGAATCAAGCCTGTTTACAAACCTTTGACTCCTCCCTGGAGTCTCAATTTAGTTCTTTCAGTTCTTCAGGGGGTTCCGTTTGAACCCTTACATTCCGTTGATATTAAGTTATTATCTTGGAAAGTTTTGTTTTTGATTGCAATTTCTTCTGCTAGAAGAGTTTCAGAATTATCTGCTCTGCAGTGTTCTCCTCCTTATCTGGTGTTCCATGCAGATAAGGTGGTTTTACGTACTAAACCTGGTTTTCTTCCGAAAGTTGTTTCTAACAAAAACATTAACCAGGAGATAGTCGTGCCTTCTTTGTGTCCGAATCCAGTTTCAAAGAAGGAACGTTTGTTGCACAATTTGGATGTTGTTCGCGCTCTAAAATTCTATTTAGATGCTACAAAGGATTTTAGACAAACATCTTCCTTGTTTGTTGTTTATTCTGGTAAAAGTAGAGGTCAAAAAGCAACTTCTACCTCTCTATCTTTTTGGATTAAAAGCATCATCAGATTGGCTTATGAGACTGCCGGACGGCAGCCTCCTGAAAGAATCACAGCTCATTCCACTAGGGCTGTGGCTTCCACATGGGCCTTCAAGAACGAGGCTTCTGTTGATCAGATATGTAAGGCAGCGACTTGGTCTTCACTGCACACTTTTACCAAATTTTACAAGTTTGATACTTTTGCTTCTTCTGAGGCTATTTTTGGGAGAAAGGTTTTGCAAGCCGTGGTGCCTTCCATTTAGGTGACCTGATTTGCTCCCTCCCTTCATCCGTGTCCTAAAGCTTTGGTATTGGTTCCCACAAGTAAGGATGACGCCGTGGACCGGACACACCTATGTTGGAGAAAACAGAATTTATGTTTACCTGATAAATTACTTTCTCCAACGGTGTGTCCGGTCCACGGCCCGCCCTGGTTTTTTAATCAGGTCTGATAATTTATTTTCTTTAACTACAGTCACCACGGTATCATATGATTTCTCCTATGCAAATATTCCTCCCTTACGTCGGTCGAATGACTGGGGAAGGCGGAGCCTAGGAGGGATCATGTGACCAGCTTTGCTGGGCTCTTTGCCATTTCCTGTTGGGGAAGAGAATATCCCACAAGTAAGGATGACGCCGTGGACCGGACACACCGTTGGAGAAAGCAATTTATCAGGTAAACATAAATTCTGTTTTTCATTCCTTTCGGAACTTTAAAGGATTACCCTCTTCTTCCTCTTCCTCCACAAAGCAGGAATGGAATTTTGCTCAGGCCAAGTCAGTCTGGAGACCCAACCAGGCTTGGAACAAGGGTAAACAACCCAAGAAGCCCGCTGCTGCTACCAAGACAGCATGAAGGGGTGGCCCCCGATCTGGGACCGGATCTAGTAGGGGGCAGACTTTCTCTCTTTGCCCAGGCTTGGGCAAGAGATGTTCAGGACCCCTGGGCACTGGAAATTGTGACCCAAGGGTATCACCTGGAATTCAAAGAATTTCTCCTAAGGGGGAGATTTCTTCTTTCACGATTGTCTGTAGACCAGATAAAAAGAGAGGCGTTCTTACGTTGTGAAAGACCTCTCAACTATGGGAGTAATTTGTCCTGTTCCAAGACTGGAACAGGGGCAGGGGTTTTACTCATATCTTTTCGTGGTAACCAAAGAAGAGGGAACTTTCAGACCCATTTTAGAGCTCAAGAGTCTAAACAAGTTTCTCAGAGTCCCATCGTTAAAGATGGAGACTAACCGAACAATTTTACCAATGATCCAGGAATGTCAATATATGACTACCGTGGACTTGAAGGATGCATACCTTCATATTCCTATTCACAAGGATCATCATCAGTACCTAAGGTTTGCCTTCCTGGGCAAATATTTTCAGTTTGTGGCTCTTCCCTTCGGGTTGGCCACAGCACCCAGGATCTTCACGAAGGTTCTAGGGTCCCTTCTGGCGGTTCTCAGGCCGAGGGGCATAGCAGTGGCGCCTTATCTGGACGATATCTTGATTCAGGCGTCGACTTATCTAACAAAGTCTCACACAGACACAGTGTTGTCCTTTCTGAGAACTCACGGTTGGAAGGTTAATCTAGAAAAGAGTTCACTAATTCCACAGACAAAGGTTCCCTTCTTGGGAACTCTGATAGATTCTATAGCAATGAAGAATTTTCTGACGGAGGTCAGAAAGTCAAAAATTCTAAATACTTGTCCAGCCCTTCAGTCCAATCCTCGGCCATCAGTGGCTCAGTGTATGGAGGTAATTGGATTGATGGTGGCGGCAATGGACATCATTCCGTTTGCTCGGTTTCATCTCAGACCACTGCAACTGTGCATGCTCGGACAGTGGAATGGGGACTATACAAATTTATCTCCTCCGATAAATCTGGATCAAGAGACCAGAAACTCTCTTCTTTGGTGGTTGTCGCCGGATCATCTGTCTCAGGGGACGTGTTTCCGCAGACCCTCGTGGGTGATAGTGACAACGGACTCCAGTGTAGTAGGCTGGGGTGCAGTCTGGAATTCCCTGAAGGCTCAGGGTGTATGGACTCAGTTGTAGTCTCTACTTCCAATAAATATTCTGGAATTGAGAGCAATATTCAGTGCGCTTCAGGCGTGGCCTCAGTTGGCTTCGGTCAAATTCATCAGATTTCAGTCGGACAACATCACGACTGTGGCTTACATCAATCATCAGGGAGGAACGAGGAGTTCCTTAGCGATGACAGAAGTATCCAAGATAATTCGATGGGCGGAGACCCACTCTTGTCATCTGTCAGCAATTTACATCCCAGTAGTGGACAACTGGGAAGAAGACTTTTTAAGCAGACAGGTTTTTCATCCCGGGGAGTGGGAACTCCATCCGGAGGTATTTGCCTCTCTGATTTTCCGATGAGGCAGACAGGAATTGGATCTGATGGCGTCTCGTCAGAATGCCAAGCTCGCAAGATACGGATCCAGGTCGAGGGATCCTCAGGCCGAACTAATATATGCCTGGGCAGGGCCTTCATCGTTAAACCTAGCTTATGTTTTTCCACCGTTTCCTCTCCTTCCCCGGGTGATTGCTCGGATCAAACAGGAGAGAGCTTCAGTAATTCTAATCGCGCCTGCGTGGCCACGCAGGACTTGGTATGCAGATCTAGTGGACATGTCCTCTCTGCCTCCGTGGAAGCTTCCAGTGAGACAGGACCTTCTCATTCAAGGTCCTTTTCAACATCCAAATCTATGCAGCTGACTGCTTGGAGATTGCTTGATTTTATCTAAGCAGGTTTCTCTAATTCGGTCATCAATACTTTGATTCAGGCACGTAAGCCTGTAACAAGAAAGATCTATCATAAGATATGGCGCAAATATCTTTTTTGGTGTGAATCCAAGGGCTACTCATGGAGTAAAGTTAGGATTCCAAGGATTCTGTCTTTTCTCCAAGAAGGATTGGAGAAAGGATTATCAGTGAGTTCCTTAAAGGGACAAATTTCTGCTTTGTCCATTTAGCTACACAAACGTTTGGCAGATGTTCCAGACGTTCAATCTTTTTGCCAGGCTTTAACCAGGATTAAGCCTGTGTCCTAACCCTTCTAAGAAGGAGCGTATGTTGCATAACCTGGACGTGGTCCGTGCCCTGAAGTTTTACTTGCAGGCGACTAAGGATTTTCGTCAATCATCTTCATTATTTGTTATTTTTGGAAAGCGTAGGGTACGGTTACCTCTTTCTTTTTGGCTGAAGAGTATCATCCGTCTGGCATATGAGACTGCTGGACAGCAGCCTCCTGAAAGAATTAAGACTCATTCTACTAGGGCTGTGGCTTCCTCATGGGCTTTTAAAAACGATGCTTCTGTTGAACAGATTTGCAAGGCTGCGACTTGGTCGTCTCTTCACACTTTTTCCAAATTTTATACTTTTGCTTCTTCTGAGGCTGGTTTTGGAAGAAAGGTTCTTCAAGCAGTGGTGCCTTCCGTTTAGGTCTTTGTCTTGTCCCTCCCTTTCATCCATGTCCTGTAGCTTTGGTATTGTATCCCACAAGTAAGGATGAAATTCGTGGACTCGTCATATCTTGTAGAAGAAAAGTAAATTTATGCTTACCTGATAAATTAATTTCTTCTACGATATGACGAGTCCACGGCCCTCCCTGTCATTTTTAAGACAGATTTAGATTATATTATATTTTTTTTTTTTATCAACTTCAGTCACCTCTGCCCCTTTGGCTTTTCCTTTCTCTTCCTAACTTTGGTCGAATGAGCTATCCATGGTGCTGAATCTAAAATGGGCTGGATTCTAAGATTTACATTCCTGCTTTTAAAATAAAGTTAGCAAGAGAACGAGGAAAAGTTCATAATAGGAGTAAATTAGAAAGTTGCTTAAAATTTCATGCTCTTTCTGAGTCATGGGGGGAAAAAATTGGGTTTAGTTTCCCTTTAACTTGGCTATGTATACTACTGAGAGAGAGAGGGAACTATGAGGAGGGATACTTAAAACTCTGGTGTGGGCTGTCTTTGCCGCCTCCTGATGGCCAGGTGATGAATTCCCAAGAGTAAGGTGGGGGACTCTCACAACCAAGAAAGAAAGACATTTATCACAACTGTAAATTACAATCTTTTTCTGCATGTGTCTCTTTTGTGTTCTAAAATGCAAATAATAGTCTATTTAAAAACAGCAAAAAATCACCTTTCTGATTACAGTACTGTACTGTCTTTCTGAGTGTACTATGTATATTAAAATTGTATAAAACTACCATTAGGTTCCATGTTTTATGACATTTAAATATTGCCTAAATTGCAAAAAATTGCCTAAATTCCAAAATCCAAACCGTTTCCAGCCCTAAGCAGTTTGAATAAAGGGTTTTTTACCTGTATTTAAACATTATTTTTTTTTATTGAAAACTGAGGTATCCCTTTTATTAACGCTGTTAAATTTGCATATGCTCCAGAGAGAACTATCCTTTTGTGTGCCTTTTTGTATTTGTAAGAAATAATATTTTTCCATATTGTTTTTTTTTTTCTAGATTACTAGTCAGTGCATCTCAAGATGGAAAATTAATTATATGGGACAGCTATACAACAAATAAGGTAATGTGGTTTCATCCTATATTGTGGTGTTTTATCCCTGTATGTAAAGTATTGTTTAGAACACAATTTACTTTTGTAGAATGGCAGCTCTTTGTTCTTTTCTTAGTTCTTCTTACTTAGGTTATACTGCATGCATTCATTTTCACTCTAATTGTTGATTTTGATGCTTCCTTATTTGAATGGAATCATTATGGCTATTTATAGAACCACGTGCTGCACAGACATTTGTGCTATTTTCCCCTCTGCTGCTTTCTCAGTAGCCATATAGGCTTTTTCTTCTTAACCCCTTAACGACCGAGGATGTGCCAGGAAGTCCTACAAAAATTACCCTTAACGACCAAGGACGTTCCTGGCACGTCCTCTGGGGTTTAAAGCGATCGCTTCCAGCCGCTTTCAAGGTATTGCAGTGATGGCTCGATATTGAGGTATCACTGCAATACCTTTTTTTTTTTACCCACCGAAGCAGAGAGGGCCACTCTGTAGCCCTCTCTGCATCGGCCAACGATGGTGCCGGTCGTTGGTGGGTGGGAGCCATTACAGGGAGGCGGGTGGGCGGCTCATCGTTTGCGTATATACGCCAGAGGTGGGCGGGATCGGGTTCAGGGGCGCCGGGAGCATGCACGGGGACGGGAACGGGTGGGACAGCTACACTATGGAACATATTTTAGTTAATACATGCAGGGAGAGGGTAATCTGAGCGCAGGAGCCGCTCAAACAGTATTGCAGTGATGCCTTGATGGTGAGGCATCCTGCAATACTTTTCCCTGACTGCCTGGGCTCCATTTTCATCGCTCCCACGGACTCCACGGGGAGCCCAGCAGTC